>NC_047655.1:2744002-2747084 GCF_902201215.1 Prunus dulcis | reverse complement strand
AAATACCCACTTGTAACCTACAGGGTTCACATTGGGTGGAGTTGGAACAATATGTCCAAAAACACTCCTTTTTTCCAAAGAATTTAATTATGCCTGGATTGCATCTTTCCACTTAGGCCAATCTTGCCTCTGTGTACATTCATTAATAGAGCACGGTTCAATATCATCATCTTTTATGATTTCAGCAGCCACTGAGAATGCAAATATATCATCGATGATCATCTCATTTCTACTCCACAATTCATCAGTGGACGTATAATTTATGGAGATTTCTTGACTTTCAGGTACGATTGCCACTC
Organism: Prunus dulcis; assembly: GCF_902201215.1. Lineage (NCBI taxonomy): Eukaryota > Viridiplantae > Streptophyta > Magnoliopsida > Rosales > Rosaceae > Prunus > Prunus dulcis. The sequence continues at coordinate 2,746,785 of NC_047655.1, read as the reverse complement.
CAGGGGCACTTGTCTCACCAATGACGTTTTCCTTTTCAAGAAGTACCTGTCCCTCTTTGGGGGCATTTGAATTATGAATTGTGGGCTCTCTATTTATTTCATTTGGATTCATTTTGTCCATCAACTTCCTCTTTCGAGGAACTGAATCCTTTGAGCCTAGTGGTCTGCCACGCTTTAGGCGTGCAGCAGATGAACCATTTGCTGGCACATTGCTTTGTCCATTATGGACATCAATCCGTGCGGGTGCATTTGCAGCTGGGATATGAGATTTTGTCACCTTTGCTGCATCATTAAATGCATCCGGCATCTGATTTGCAATACTTTGGAGGTGAACGATCCTTCTCACTTCGTTTTCGCATTGAGCAGTATGAGGATCGAGATGAGACAATGTGGATACATTCCATGATAATTCATGTCGTTTTTCAGGAATGAGTTTGCCTTGTTCTTTAGACACAGATTTTTCTCCCCTAATGGTGGGAAGATTGTCTCATCAAAATCACAATCCGCAAATCGTGCGGTAAAAATATCACCCGTCAGGGGTTCCAAGTATCTGATGATAGATGGTGAATCAAAACCAACATAAATTCCCAATCTGCGTTGAGGGCCCATCTTAGTACGTTGCGGTGGTGCAATGGGCACATATACCGCACACCCAAAAATTCTTAAATGTGAAATGTTTGGTTGATTTCCCAATACGAGTTGTATTGGAGAATATTGATTGTTGGCGACGGGCCTCAATCGCACAAGTGATGCTGCATGTAAAATGGCATATCCCCAAGCAGAAATTGGCAACTTTGTTTTCATTAGCAAAGTGCGTGCTATCAATTGAAGGCGTTTAATTAAAGCTTCTGCCAAGCCATTTTGAGTATGCACATGGGGAACAGGATGTTCAATATCAATGCCTAGTGACATGCAGTAGTCATCAAAAGTTTGAGATGTAAATTCACCAGAATTATCGAGTCTGATTGACTTAATGGGATAATCTGGGAATTGGGCTCGTAATTTAATTATCTGAGCCAAAAGCCTAGCAAATGCCATATTCCGAGTAGATAAAAGACAAACATGTGACCATCGGGTAGATGCGTCCACCAAGACCATAAAGTACCGAAATGGTCCACATGGGGGATGAATAGGTCCACAAATGTCCCCTTGAATTCTCTGCAAAAATGATGGAGACTCAACATCAACCTTTGGTTGTGATGGTCTGATCACCAACTTCCCTTGTGAACAAGCTTGGCAAAAGATGTCACTTGATAACATAATGTGTTTAGTCAACAAGGGATGTCCTTTAGAGTTGGTGATGATCTTGCGCATCATGGTGGATCCAGGATGACCCAACCTGTCATGCCAAAGCTTAAAAGCATTTGAGTCAATGGACTCTTGGTCCATGACACTATGTGCCTCAATTGTCCGTATGGTTGTATAATACAACCCTGATGAGAGCTCACAAAGCTTCTCCAGTATACGCTTTTGGGTATCACTGGAGGTAATACAAAGATATTCCATGTTTTCCTCTTTCTTTGTTTCAACATGGTAGCCATTCAAACGTATATCTTTGAAACTCAACAGATTCCTTCTGGAGTTAGATGAATACAAAGCATCTGGAATGGACAGTATTGTTCCATTTGGTAACATAATTTGGGCTATTCCTGAGCCTTCAATCAGATTTGCAGGACCTGATATGGTTGTTACCTTTGCTTTTGTAAGCATTAATTTTGAGAAATACTTCCGATCTTGAAGGATCGTATGAGTAGTCGCGCTGTCTGCGAGACAAATATCTTTGCCATAGCCTTTGTTTTGAGGGCATCCATAATTTACATCCATGCCACCAAATAAGTAAAATAAGCTGAAATCAATAAAGAAGACAACATTACCACTTTTATTGGATTGAAATTTAAACAACACTTCAGCTAATACAAATAGTACATTAAGGAATTTAATCTAATTCGGACTCATAACCTTCATTCCCTCTTTTAGTAACAAAATCAGAAACATCTAGATGCGTCTTGTTTAGCTGACGTGATATTTCTGATGAGCCATCTGTGGCTGGCGGAGCATGATCAATGTAATTTATCTCCACTTTCCTGTTCTTAAGTGAAGCTTGATAGAGATCCGCCAAATGCTTGGGCGTACGACATGGCGCACCCAATGTCCCTTTGCACCACATCTGTGACAAGGGCTTTCAACATTTCTAGGCACATGGCTCATCTGTGCCTTTCCCTTATTACGGGATGCATTTTTGCCATTCGTGGATGGACCCTCCTTGGACCTAAACCCTCTGAACGAGCACCACGATTTTTTCTATTTCCTTGCCAGTGGCCACGCTTGCCCCATCGCCCACGTTTGTGGATATTACCACGAGATGAAGTGGCATTCACTTCCTGAGATGCAGCATTTATTTCAGGAAGTGGTGCTGAGCCCGTTGGGCGAGATTGGTGATTCTTTAATAAGAGCTCATTATTCTGCTCAGCTAACAAGAGGCAAGATACAAGTTCCGAGTACTTCTTGAAACCGCTATGTCTGTATTGCTGCTGAAGGAGGACATTTGAAGCATGAAAAGTGCTCAGAGTTTTTTCGAGCATATCCTCCTCGGATATATTTTCCCCACATAGCCTCATTAATGAGGTAATTCTGTGCATAGCAGAGTTATACTTGGACACTGACTTGAAATCTTGAAATCTCAAGTGGGTCCATTCGTATCTAGCTCTTGGGAGAGTCACCGTCTTCTGGTGATCGTATCTTTCACCTAGAGCTTTCCATAGAACCAACGGTTCATCAACCAC
>NC_047655.1:2613978-2743259 GCF_902201215.1 Prunus dulcis | reverse complement strand
TTTTGATCCGTTCATCCAATGAGTTTTGTAGACAGAATTCTTACAACATGTGGGGCCCTTTTCAACATGTGGGCTCCACACTCAATTATTTACAACACTCCCCCTTGGAGACCACAAATGATATGGAATATGTCTCGTTAAAAACCTTGCCAGTAAAAACCCAGTGAGACAAAAACTGGTCGAAGAAAAAAAGAGTACATAACCATGCGTAACATAAAATTCTGTGTATATTGACATGCGTGCGACACTGCCTCGTTAAAACCTTGCCAGGAAAAACCCAGTGGGATAAAAACCTGATGAAGGAAAAAGAGTACAGTGTATGAAAGTCTTTATGAATACCATGCTCCCCCTGATGAATATCTCCCCCTGAAAACTTCATGACTAACTGTTTCCAGTAAGCGACCATAGAGATTTCCAGAGTCCGCATATCTAATAACACTTGGGCTATTTATAATTTCACTCAAAAAAAATATGCCCGTATATGGTGTTATGCTTAGATAGCATCAAATATGCCTCACATCATCCAAAATGATGGAGTTGAGCTCTATCTGGAAAATACGATGTCCGGTCCAATATACTTCCGGAAAATCCTTAAAGTGTCCAACGGATAATCCTCATAAAAATGCTTCAATACTTTCTTAGTATAAGCAATAATCTCGTTGGCATAATGCTTGATCTTTCAGTCGAGACAAATATTTCTGGAACTCTTGAGAAGCTTTAATGTGTTTGCAAACATATTAATGTACTCACTGAGGCAATTTATGCATATTAGTATTGATTACGGATTTTGTGCTTCAGGCACATGTCATTCAGGGACTTGCTTCATGCAATTTCAATCCTTTCAAGGATTTTGTTTAAAGGGATTAAACTTTATGACACATTATATAGCTTTAACCCAGCTATTTATACATCTTTTAGGGAATCACTTCAGGTGATATGCTTTGTGCATTTAATAACCCTTAAAGATAACATGTTGGTCTCCGTAAATGTGCAATAAGGGGGCACAATTGAATTTGTAAATATGGAGAAAACCCAACATTCCTTGTTTCTGCCAGAAACATTGTGTCATACAAAGTAGGTATATTCCCTTTTATTACGAACACCCAAGTATAACTTTCAGTATTAACAAATTTTGGGGTTCGTACTGTGGGTTTGTTCTTTCACGTTCATTCTCATCTATAATGGAATTGCCTCATTCCATTTTGGCCAATGATATTGTCGACATTTAATAATTGAGCGTGGTTCCAATCAACACAGCCCATTGATGATTTGAGTAGCTACTCCAAAATCAAAATTTGTCATTCATCAATTCATGATCCCACCATTCTCATGTGCATGCGCATGCATCAATTATAAGCATTTCTTTGCTTTTGGGTACCCAAGCCACTGCAGGGGGCTTTTATTATGTGAGAATGTGGATTATAACCTCCAATGGGGCGTTATGTTATAGTAGGGCGTGGATAATCTCCATTTAGGGAGTTGGAACATTTAGAACCATATATCTGTCATGCTGCAGGCATGCCACAGATTAATACATACATGTCAATTAATTTCTGGGACTTTAACCCATACAATTTGCTACGCATTAGGCGTGCACAATATCAATATTGACATGTCAAGGGATTGTCCTTTCGGGACTTCAATCCACATCATTTGCTACGCCACAGGCGTGCATCATATTGATCACTGCTATACCCATATTTTGTTCTTATGGGACTTTAATTTGTGCAGTGTATTATCAATGTATCCAACTTGCAATTTGTAAAATTTGCATTAATAATTCATGGATACATACAAGCCATTCTTTTGGAATGGACTTATCTCCCCATTTGGTTACCTTTCAAGATAAAATATCAAATAAGTATATAAGCATAAAATAACACAAGTATTGCTTACATCCTTAGGTGGGAGAAACTTTTCTCAAGTATCATTCAAGCTTGTATCGGCCCAGTAAATGTAGTGCTTGATGATCTAGTTATATCCTGCAAAAGCAAAATCACAATTCTTTTCTCTGTCAATAACTCTCAGAGTTAGGATCACTTCATGGATTCTTTCTTCAGATGTTCATTCTAAAGAAATAAAATCTCTTATGAACAGAGAGTTGCAAAAGAGAAAAAATGCAAAAAAAATTGTGATGTTGATGCAAGATAAGGTAAGCAATCAGGGAAGGAAGCTGGTGGGAGCAGAAAACAAGCTCTCAATTCTCCTAGTCTAGAAGGACCTCAGGAGATTAGAGCACAAGGGCGCCTTCACAATTCCCTGATCTTGCAGAAACATGATCAGGGATAGTCTTGCTTCCTGAATGGATGATCAGAGATAGTCTTGCTTCTCAGGCATATTAAGTGCTTAATGATAAGAAAAACAAGTAGATATAGCATCATTTTGTATGGGAAAACTGGATGTCTTCTACAAAGAAAATTTCGTTAGTAACACATTTATACACAAATACAATGAATAGGTAGAACCGGTGAATTTCAAATTAACCATAGGAAAAAAATGCGAGATTCTCGGGATACTTTTGAAAAAGTAGCTCCGTGAAATCCGTAAAGCAAGATCGGCTTTGAAAATAATACTTGAAAACGCCGAAAGTGCCGACAGGAATTATCAGAGGCCACGTGAAGTTTTGGACTCTTGCGAAAGAAAAAGATAATGTGGGGATTCGAGAAGATATTGGAATCATGAAAAGTTGCCACATTTTCGTCTATAGATATTGCCTTTGCAAAACTTGATTGGAGCAACTGCGTTTCAACTCAACTTCCTTCATTTTCTGAAACTTTAGTTTTTGTAAAACTTCCTTTGAAACCTTCTTAAAATGGCTTCCTCTTCTTCCTGCCCAAATAATTTCAATTTAAATGATGCTCCCACAACAACCAGTGACCCCAAAGTTTGGCGTCCATCCTTTGTATCCCAAAATCGTCATCTCACAGTTAATGATTCTGTGATGATGAATGATGCTACTGCTGTCACAGTAGCTAGGAATTTCATTATTCCAATGGATGAAATGTTGTTGACAGGGAGGTCTGAGGAAGAGGCTATTGAGGACTCAATGGCTTTTAGCATTCAGAGTGCTGCTTCTGTTTCTAACATGGCTGATCGTTTGCGTGCTAGAGCAAACGAGGTTCAGAAGCTAACAACTGAAAATTTCTCTCTTCAAAAAATGCTTCATGAGTCTCAAAAGGAGGTTGAGAAACTCAAAGGAGAGAATAATTCCTTGTTGAAACTGGTGAGTTCGTACTCTGCTGATACACTGAGAAAGCTAGACATGCTGCAGGTCTCAAATGAAAAAATTTTGGGAGACCATGAGAGGCTCATGGCTAGGCTTAAGAAGCGCCGTCCTCTTCCTTCAGAGGCTTCCAGAACATAATGTAATTTTATAGATTTTACAGGGCCTGCACTTTCATTGCAGGTGTAAAAATCTATCTGTTGTATGTTCCTTTCCTTTTATAATAATAATTGCGCACATTCTTAAACTTGCATATGTGGTTTTTACGTCTTTTCAAAATGACGGTCTGGAACCTTGTGCCTTATAGGTTCAAATAACCACATCAAATCTCTCATATTTCCATGCATGTGAGCCCAGAACTTTTGGTCTGGGTTAAACCCAAACTCATAATTTATTAGCCATTTTCAAATGGACATGAAATATGAATTGAATAAAAGCTACGATAATATCTCAATATAGTAGTGAAGAACATTAACTACTATATACCCACAACTTCAAGTTTTAGGATCTCTCATATATTTGGATCCATGGGCTTCCGGCCCAGATATAACAAAATATGTGGGGAGCCTCAATTCATCATTTGAGGTTTATATTGATATTATCCATTTCGCGGTGTATTCTTAACAACCGGAATTCACAAAATATATTTCTTCCTTGAGGTGTCGATTATAACAAAATCGAACTTTATTAAATTCATCATCTTCTTATGCCAAAGAAATATGTGGTGTACCACAATTTGCAATAATACCTCAAGGGTTGTCCATTTAATTGTTGGAACTTTAGGTTCTCAACACTGTTAGATTTTGAACTTCAGGCCAAAATCACATATTCTCATGGTATGGACATTTTTACAATTTTCTATACATATTTCGGGACTTCAAGCCCTTACATAATTGTCCATATTTTGAGGAACTTCTGGCATCTCATTTAATTTTCATCCATGAGTTTAAGGAACTGCAGGTTCCCTTTTGTATATAGTGACGGTTTACCCAAAATGGTTAATATTTATGCATACGTCACTATTCATGTGAATAGTACTATTCATCAATCATGAATACATATCTATTCATATGTGCAGTACATTTGCCAGTACAGTTATTATTCATGTGTACGGCACTTTTAACCAATACGGTACTGTTACATCATTAAGGAAACCCAGGTCCTTATTCACATGTCAGGGATCAAGGACCCTTAAGTCCGATCACATGTTTACAAATATAGTACCGGAGAGCCTGCCAGCTCTCATATCAATATCATCATCAAGGATCTTCAAGTCCTGATGTAAATGTATGATGAGGATCAAGGAACTTCTGGTCCTGATCTGTATTCTGTAAAAACTCATCATACAACACAATTAATCCATAAAATAAATTTACCGTTTAAATAAATTACTTGTATGGACGTTAATCCCGCACCATACTTTAAATGTGCGGTAAAGTAAATTCATAAATTAAATTGCTGTATGGACGTTAATCCCGCACCATACTTGTAAATGTGCGGTAAAGTAAACGTGCTTGTATGGGCACTAATTCTGCTCCATACATTTAAATGACAGTAAAGGCGTGGACGATAAACCCGCACCACCCTTTAAAGTAAATTTACGATAAAGTAAATGTGCTTGTATGGGCACTAATTCTGCTCCATACATTTAAATGACAGTAAAGGCGTGGACGATAAACCCGCACCACCCGATAAAGTAAATGTCAGTAAATGTCAGTAGTAAATTTACGATAAAGTAAATGTCAGTAAATGTCAGTAAAGGCGTGGACGATAAACCCGCACCACCCTTTAAAGTAAATACTGTCGTATGGGTAATAAACCTACACCATACCATAAATAAAATAAATGTGCAGTAAAGTAAAGACAATTATTTGTGGGTTCATATCAACACCACAATTAAATAATATAGTAGATAATATTATTATATTGATATATTATTAAATTCTGTAGGTATTTTAATAATGTAATTAATTAAAAGAGATAAAGTGAGGCAGAGTACTTATCTCTTTATTTCGATCAAAGTGACTTTTGGTAGAATCTCTCGGGACACAAACGATAATGATGAGACGAAAGTATCTCCACTAAATCGAGTTGGTGCCAGCCATCATCCATTCATCTTTGCATGCCTTTGTCTACCGCCAAAAGCAAAAGCAAAAACAAGAAAAAGAAATAATTAATTGTTATTGTATCTGGGGGATTTACAGGTTTTGCATGATGATCTCGAACCGTAAGCGGCTGCAGCAGCAGCTGCACCATGCCCGCAAGCCAATCACTCCCAGTCTCACAAGGCCTTCAAGATCCATTAACTGAGCAGCCAGGCCTGCACAGGAGGCTTTCTTCTCTCTCCCTCAAGCTACAACCCATCTTTGCTCAAGATCTAACTGAGGTCTCGGTAGCTTTAGCATCTCTTAGCGCATTAAGGGCAATCTTTTGAGCTGTCTCTCTCTGCTGCACAGCTTCACAAGAATTGGCCGGCTGCAAGATCATGGGATGTAGCTCCCAAACTGGTTTGTTGGTAGTTACTGAGAGATGTTGGTTTGGTGGATTTTGGCAGAGAGTCAATCACATGCTCTCTGTGAAAGAAACAGAGCTTATGTTTTTCTTTGTGTTTTCTTTGGCTGGTATTCATCATAGAATTCTGCTGGAATTGTTGAAAGCAAAATCGTGCTGATAACGTGTTATAAATCTGGAGAATTGAGGAGAGAAAAATGGAGAGGAAATTGAGATAGAGAATTCGTGATCTCATTATTCAAGATTTTGATCTGTTCATCCAATGAGTTTTGTAGACAGAATTCTTACAACATGTGGGGCCCTTTCCAACATGTGGGCTCCACACTCAATTATTTACAACACATATTTTAAATGACAGTAAAGGCGTGGACGATTATTCCGCACCACCCTTTAAAGTAGGTTAATTTGCTGTAAAGTAAATTCACAAATTAAATTGCTGTATGGACGTTAATGCCGCACCATACTTTAAATGACAGTAAAGGAGACAGAGGAATAACCACATAGTGTTGAGTTGAAAAATTTCAGAAATAAAAGGAGAGACTATCGTGCTGATAACGTGTTATAAAATAACCTGAGATATGTGCGGATATTGAGCTGTACGTAAAATAGATAAGACACAGCTTTTAACGAGGTTCGGCTATGCCTACGTCCTCGGAGAGCAGCAGCTGTAACCTTTCACTATAAAAATCTGTGGCTACAACTTTAGTGTTTACAACATATGTGGCTCACTGAATTTTCTCTCTAGGAAAATTTCTCTCTGCTTTCTCTTCTCTCTTTTCTTTCTTTTTCTTCTTCTCTCTTTCTTTCCGTTTCTCTTCTTATTTATAGGCTGAGAAAATCACTATTCATCACTATTCATCACTATTCACCCGTGACAGACAAACTCTATCAAAGCCGCCAAATGAACAGTAATGAATAGTGAATGAACAGTAATGAATAGTTAGTGGGCTCCACATAAAGACTTTTATAACACTTTTTTCTTTTTGAGGACTTTTTCTATTTATAGGGGCAACAATATACTAAACTCATACACACTACACAAATGCTAAGACTTGAGCCCGAGACCTTGCTTGAGAAGCAATTTCTCGAAATCACTACACTAGTGGATCCTTTGCATCTTAATCTCTCTTTTAGGATATTGATCCACAACTTAAATAAATAAATAAATAAGATAAAAACAAGAAAATAGTCACATTGGGGCTTAGGCCCCTAGTTGCAAGCCCAAATGGAGCTTGGATCATCAAAACTTGGGCAATCTCTGTGATTATTTGGGCCGTGGGCACCGATTTCTTCCTCAAAGAAATGGCGGGAGAAGGTGGCACTGTACTGGTAATTGCTTTAATCAATTAATTTTGAGGCCACATATATTATCTACTTAATGCCCTCAAAACCTCAAACGCCAAAAAAAAAAGCTCAAAAACTCAAAAAGCATTTCTTTCTCCCTGGTCCTGAACTACACTAATCGTCTCAAACGGAAAAGCTGATAAAATGATAAAAATGCAGTCCATGCAGGCCGTTCTCAAGGTGACGAGCTTATCTTCTTCTTCCTTTTTTAATCTTTAAAAGGAAAATTCAATTTTAGTCATTTTGTAGTTTTTCAATTTTTGTTTTTTGTGTATAGCAATACTTTGGGTTTTCTTCATTTCGGCCATACCAAAAGGACGTGATAGATAAAATCATAGAGGGAAACGACTCATTGATTGTCATGGCCACTGGAAGCGGCAAGTCCTTGTGGTAAAGCCTCCTCCTTTTTCTCTATCGTTTTAGTAGGCTTTCAGAACTGTTAGATTTATTGGGTTGATTTTTGACAGCTATCAAGTGCCTCCTTTGGTTGTTGGAAAGACTGGTGTGGTTGTGAGCCCTCTTATATCCTTAATGCAGGATCAGGTGAACTAAGCTTGTTGCTTTTGTTGTTGTTGTTGTTGATTAGTGCCTAATAATCATGTCGCTTTACTTCTGTTTATGTTCAAACTTAGTAATTAGTAATTGCATGTCATCTTAAACTTTTAAATTTTTTTTTTTTAAAGGTAATGTCTTTGAAACAACGAGGAATCAGAGCTGAGTTTATGGGAAGTAGTCAAACAGATTCCACTGTCCAGAACAGAGCTGAAAGTGGTCAATTTGATATTTTGTACATGACCCCAGAAAAGGCATGTTTGATTCCTGCCAGGTACTTTACTACTTTTATTACTTGCCGTTTACCAGTTTGAAATTTCTTCCCATGAGTGTGTGTATGATTTTGGATGAAAACTTTATAGTTTTTCCATTATCAAGATTTTTATTGACACTCGGAAGCATTATAGTGGACATTATGACGTCAATGTTATATTCTAGCATTTGTTTTCTTACAGAAATTGGTATCCTGAATCTTATGTCTTCTTTGCAGTTTCTGGTCAAAATTGCTTAGTGTTGGAATCTGTTTGTTTGCTGTTGATGAAGCACATTGCATATCGGAGTGGGGCCATGATTTCAGGTTTGATTTTTATTGCTTCTTTCTATAGTAAATCTTAATAGCTTGATTTTTGTAGACTTAGTTTATGAACTCTGGGCCTCTGGCCTGTGAAACTTGTTTTGGTATCAGTCTCAGTTATTTGACTACATGGTCATCCTTGTGATATAATCCTGCAACCTGTCTTGCTAGGAATGGGATTGAGATCAACAAATTTAGTTCCCTATTCTGATCCTATGTCAGTTTTCAGCTGAAGTTGCCTGGTCTTTTGGGTGCTTGCACTAGGGCTAGTTTCTTGTTCCCAACTTACTATTTTAATGCATGCCTTCCTTGAAAAAAGTGTCTTTTTGCTCATCTCCTAGAGGTTCATGTGTTGACTTTGTTCCTTGTAATGATTTATTTTATGCCCACAATTACCTTAATGTTATTGAGCCTGTAGTGCCAGGTTGCCATCTCTATAATATTTTCAAATAGCTCTCTCTCTACCGATTAATCATTTACCTAAATTTCTTGTGAACTTGGTACAAACTACAAATAATAATGCTCTCCACTTATTGATCATTTACCTGAATTCCGTGCACTTTTGCTCTTTACCTAGTATAATGTTTATTGTTTCTTTTTCCTATATTTGTTCCTTGTAATAATCATCTTCTGAGGATTTCTCTTTGGCGCTCTACAGGGTGGAATACAAGAAATTAGACAAGTTACGTGGCATTCTTGTTGATGTTCCATTTATTGCCTTGACTGCGACTGCTACTGAAAAGTAGGTTTCTCTCTCTCTCTCTCTGTGGGCTTCTAATGTTCTTATCAACTCTTGCTTTTCGATTCGAGTATTGCTTCATTTTACTTAACATCCTCAGAATTCAAGCAATAAAACTTACAACACACTATTGCCGTAGCAAGTTTGTATTATCTGCTTTCGATACCATATATCATAACAGAAATCTGTGTCTTCTTTTCTTGGTCTCCTTCTTGTTTCTTTAATTCTGCTGACCCTGGGAACTTCGTAAGTTAGCAGAACAAATGTATGAACTAGGAAGTGAACTGGTCTCTTATGATGTTTTTGCAATTTACTAGAGCCAAGGGAATAATGGCAGATGAATTTTTTTTGTTACTTGGCCCTTACTCTTATGATCTTTTGTAACTTAATATATATTTGACTATACTCTCTTTCCAATTGGTGAAAACTATAATAATCCTGCACCTGGATTCTCTTCGCCATTGACATTAGTTTGCTTTTAAGGCTTTTCTGTTAGGAAGACTACAATGGTTCATCTTCTCTGGTTTTAACTATTCCAGGGTTCGAACGGACATTGTTAATTCCTTGAAGATGCAAAACCCATACGTTACCATAGGCTCATTTGATCGTCCAAATCTGTTTTATGGTGTCAAGTCATTCAATCGTGGTCAATCATTTGTTCATGAGCTAGTGCAAGAAGTTTCAAAATTTGTACGCAGAGATGGTTCAACTATCATTTACTGCACAACAATTAAAGATGTTGAGCAGGTACATTCTTTATCTGCTTTATATTATACTTGACATGTGTACGGAATAAGCGTATCCTGAAATGGTCCCCAAGAATGGTTAATTGTCAATTATCCAAGAAGCATAGGACTCAAAAAGAAAAAGATAATACTTAACTGACATTTCCATATTTTGATATATTGAGCATGAATTCATTTTAGTTTACAGTGTTTTGTTTAATTATTTCCAGAAACCAAGTCAGGATGATTGTACTATTTAGGACAAAGCTAGTGCAGTTAGTTCGGTTGAACTGGAGACTCATTCTAATTATCTAGCTAAGTCAGGGATGCCTCTTTTGGTAGACCTAACGCTACATGGACACTTCAAAGTTTTCCAAGTCCCTTTTTGAAGCAATGTTATTTGGTCCAACTATCCAAGTATAACATGGGATAGCACATATAACCTACCAGGTGTTCCTAACGCATGAAATCAAGTTAGATTCATGGTTAACTAAAAGATTTTAAGGAGGGTTTTCTTAATATCTTCCTATTAATAGATCAAAATTTTAAAATGTGTGGAGTTTCATTATAAGAAGGCTCTATATCATAAACTTAATTTCGAATTTTAAGTATGAAATCTAAAATATGATAAATTCTTACCAACTCAGCCATGTTTCATTGTCCCGACATTTTATAGTTAAACGATTACCACCTATTGACATACTTATCTTTATGTATGTACTATATCTATGTTACTTATAGTTCATGATGTGTCATGTTTCTGGTAAGTTATATCAATGTCTTGTTTTATTCATGAATGTAATTTGTTAAAGAATTGGTTTATATGTCCTATAATGTTTTTCATCACCTTATCTTCACCAGGTATTCAAGTCACTCAAGGAGCTAGGTATTAAGGTTGGAACCTATCATGGTCAAATGGACAGTAAGGCTCGTGCAGAGTCCCATAGGTTATCACTTATATTCCATGTGTATTTAGAGTAGCAATTATAGTTGCTTCATGTGCTATTAGTGTAATTGTTGACTACAGCACCCTTGCCTTTCTTAACCTTGCATTGCAGCAGACTTGACATGATGCTTATTAAACTGAGTATGCTTATTATTCATTTTCATCAGATTATTTATAAGAGATGAATTAGATGTCATGGTTGCTACAATTGCTTTTGGCATGGGTATTGATAAGCCAAACATAAGGCAAGTGATACATTATGGGTGCCCAAAGAGTTTGGAGTCCTATTACCAGGAAAGTGGACGCTGCGGCAGAGATGGTGTGGCGTCTGTTTGCTGGCTTTATTACACTAGAAGTGACTTTGCAAAATCTGACTTTTATGTTGGAGAGTTACAAACAGTAAGTGTTTCTGTCATTTCTCTTGTAGGATGTCGCTAAATATGTTTCGAAGATTTTCTTTAATATTTTCCCAAATTTTCTTTAATGCAATACATGACCAAGTTATGTAACTGAATTTGTTGGTTAATTTCATTTGAAAGTGGCTTTCTTTTTGGCATGTTTTTGCTGTTAAGCTTGTGTTTGAATCCATTTCACTGCCCCCATGGTTTTTGACTGCTAATTGCCAGGAAAGTCAACGTAGAGCTGTCGTTGAGTCATTGATGGCAGCACAACAGTATTGTTTACTGACAACTTGCCGAAGGAAGTTCTTGCTTGGTCACTTTGGGGAGAAAGTTTCAGCTGATAAATGTGGTATGGGTCTTCTTTATTTATTAAAATGAATGTGTTCAAGTCTCCTTAAATATCAATGTTTAGGTTTCAACTTGTATTCATGTGTTATAGTCCGATCATCTGCCTAATTTACTCACTGCTAGCTTTTGATGCTAGGGATTTCTTTGTTAGGGAAAATTCTGGACCTTTTTTCTTATTACTAAATTAGTAGAACATGCTGGTGGTGGACATGGCAGCAATGATAAAATTTCATGTGCAACATGATTGGACTGCTTGATAGCTTGATAGTTTAATTGTCGTTTAAGTTGTTTCTCAAAATGTTTTTAAGCTACAATATTAAAATAAAAAATAATTGTTTTACAGCTATAGCATCATATCAGTATTCCACTATAAATAAGCTTTCAGCTTAAATTGAACCAATTATTATGTGATTGATTGAATTGTTCTTGTAGGCACTTGTGATAACTGCATTTCCTCAAAGAGGGAGCGGGACATGTCTAGAGAAGCATTTCTTCTAATGGCCTGCATTCAATCATGTGGGAGTAAATGGGGTCTCAATATGCCTGTAGACATTCTTCGTGGCTCTCGAGTAAGTTTTTATCTGTTTTTATTTTGAAACATATGTTTATCATTGATAAAGGTGCATAATTAGTTCATTCCTTCTTTTTGATTGGCTTTTGGTCTTTTTCATTTGTTACTTTTAGTGGCTTAAATCAAGAATCTCAAATGTAAATGTTTAGCTTTCAATGATCCAGGAGTTCAAAGAGTTGAAAATGCTTTAGTATGGATAAATTTTGCTTTGGCCTTTGATCTCATGGTCTCATTCCTATCTAAGATATTTCCTCAACTCTGCCACCCAAAAAAAATAGATAAAAAAGAGAAGCTCGGAGAAGGAGAAACTTATGTTTTTGCTAGTGATCGAGTTATGTGAGTGACAGTAGCTGACAATTGTAACTTCTTTGTTATTAAAAAAAAATAAAATAAAATAGGAGTGGAAGTTTGTAGTGTTTGATAGGCATTGCTGAAGTCTGGTTTAATTGTCACAGTTGTATACAATTAGCTTCTGTCAACCTCTGTTCTCTCTGAAAGCTCCCATTATTTTTCATTTCCTGTTTCTTTTTCAACTTTTGCGTGGTTGTTGTGTTACTGATGATAGTGACTTTTCCCTATGGCATACAGGCAAAAAAAATTATTGATCCCCAATATGACAAGCTTCCACTACATGGACTTGGGAAGGACTATTCTTCAAATTGGTGGAAAGCACTTGGTTACCAATTAATTTCATCTGGTATATGAGGACACACTTCTCAATTATAGTGAACTGTAATTAATGCACAACAAGATCTTTACAAATTATTAATACTCTATCAATGGGTCTCATTGCTCTAAGTATAATGTTTGACTTTTTAATACTTTAGTCGTATGAATGCTTAAGAAATTCACCAATTCTTATGTGTTACGTCTAGGGGTAGTTTTATAAGTTGGACTATTGGGTGTTAACGATGTAATGGGCACATTGCCTAGGATTGTAGCTTGACATGAACTTTCTACCAGTAGAATGTGGAACCAGGTTCAGATTAGTGGGTTCTGCCTTCCATATATCTGTTTATTACTGTACCCTTGGTGAGTTCCATTGGGTTATTTTGTCATTCAGTTGAAAGTTTTGTTACACTTTTGCTCCATAAAATGTAGAGTCTGGGTTGTATGACTGACATGTTTTGAAACTTGATACCTCATATATCATTTAAATAAGAGTTTACTAGGTTAGCGCTATCCTCTTTACCATTACATTGAGGTGACAATTTCACATCCCTCAGAATCATTGGTATTTGGATTGTTTTAGCTTGCAAAGGGTGTGATATAGCTTTTACTAGGACATACATATATCTATTGATGGATTTAATTTCATTCACTATGCATCTGTAGAATTTTTAGAAGTCTTAGCTATGTAGTTACAACTGATAAGTAGTGAGACTGAGAAATAAGCAGTTTGTTTTATTAACTACATAAGTTCATTGTCATTGATTATTCATCTGATTTATATGTTGAGGCTTCATGTATTCAGTTCTTGCCCTAAATGGAATTTAATTTCTCTGCATAATACAGGTTATTTGATGGAAACAGTAAATGACATATACAGAACTGTAAGGTACAGTGTTCTCTCATTTATACTGTTTTTGTAAAACGTAAAACTTTATAATGATTATTTTCCAAGTCTATGCTTTTTAATGATATTGGATGCCATCAGAAAATGACACTTCTCTGTCATCGATAATATGTTCCTTTCTCTTTTTTTAAAATTACTTTTACAAAACTCAAAAAAAATTTGATAGAATTTTTTTTCTCATGCATCAGTGTTAGTCCAAAAGGGTACCGATTTCTTAGTTCTGCTGGGCCTGATCATCAAGCACCCCTAATCTTGCCAGTGACCAGTGAAATGGTAGATGATGAGGACAATAAACATGCCTCAGGTGAAGTTGGAGAAATTAAAAGTTTGGCTACTGTGGAATGTGAAGGATTTTCAGAGGTTGGTAATTTCAGCACTATTATGTTCATTCACCTCAAATATTTGATCTTTTCATCGTTGTCTGTTGTCATCCTTGACTGTATAAATTGAGTCATTGAGAAAATGTTGGCATCAGATCTGCCCAAAAAAGTTTCTTGTTTTGCATGCCTTAACAAACACGCTATAACCATGGAAAGTTAAAAATATGATCTCTTTTCTCGACAAATCTAGTAAATCATCCTTGTCCTTTTTATTCAGTAGTTTTTCCTTTCCTTCAGCTTCCTTTGAAACGTTGCCAGAAAAATTTAGATGACTGAACCAGTGAGGCATGTGTACTTGAAAAACAACATAAAGTTGTTATGGTTGCTCTTGGCATATTGATAAATGTGGGTCCGAAGTTTTTCTTTCACATGTTTGTTTTGCATCTCTCTGTTTTATTATTTGGTCATTCATACTTTTACCTTCTTTATGCATTTTTATTGCTCTCAGGCTGAGAAACAACTCTACCACCTGCTTCTAGAAGAGAGAAGGAAGCTTGCAAGAGCCATTGGAACTGCAGCGTAGGATCTCTTTTTAGTTATATAATCAAGGCGACCAATCTAAATAATTTATTCAATAATTTGTCTAGAAAGCTTTTTTTTTTTTTTTTTAAACCAAACATTGAGTTTCATCCATATTTTTCTCTTTGCAGATATGCTATTTGTGGTGATCAAACTATCAAAAAAATTGCTTTAACAAGACCATCTACCAAAGCAAGGTTGGCAAACATTGATGGTGTCAATCAGGTATGTCTTGTAGGGGGCAATAGCAAAGCTTTCTGTATATATGACTATCACCAGTGCGATAGCAAATCATTTCTTAACCAGGATCTTAGCTTTGAGTAGCAAACTAATTAAGCCCTCGTAGTTAAACAATTTCTTTTCAAAATTGCAAATTCTTAACTATGAGGTTTTGATACATTATCAAAGTTTCACATTTATGTGAAACAGGTTTGGAGACTGATACGTCTTTTCAGTTCTGCCACACTTTTACTTATGGCTTCTAGTGCTATCCGGAATATTTACTGGACATGGGCACAACTAACTAGCCAAAAGTTTTTGGGCAGGTTTGAACACTACAGTGCCTTGCCAAGGCAAATAATAATAATTATAAACTCACAGTATATTAAATAATCTTACTGGAGTAACATGGAATTTCTACACACGCTTTAATGCATGGTTCAATTCAATACTAGAAGCATTCTTTCGGCAAGAGTTGAATTTTGTAAATGCCTGAATGTTTTTCAAATGCCTCAAAAGCAGATCAAATGTAGAGAAGTGTTGTACTTCTAAGCAAGAGAGTACATAATATGCACTAAACTTCTGCTGGTCCTTAACAATATCCTGGTTCTGTTTCCTTCACGGAACAAACAGTTGGTTGGGCTCTCATTCCACCTAGTCATAGCTTAGTGCATCCTGCAATTTTTATATATAATTGAAGATTCAATGACTTCATCCGAGAAAAAATATAAAAGGAACACCCTTTTTTTTCATTTAACTTTTCCTGCTCTTTCAACTTTTTCTAATATATATGAAGGCTAAATGTCAACTTTATATATGTTGTAGCACCTTGTAGTGGCACATGGAAACAATTTTCTGCGTATCATCCGGGATCTATCACAAGGACTAAATCTTACGTTGGATGGAGAGGCAACTGTACAAACAGCTTTTACAAGAAAAGTCTATCCAGTATCCAACCAACCAAAAAAGTTAACGCCAGCAAAGTTTGAAGCTTGGAAGATGTGGCATGAAGAGGGTCTCTCAATTCGGAAAATTGCTGTATGCTTTTCAATATTCAGTATTTACTACGGTTTATTACCTTTCTTTCATGCTTCAATCCTATGTAACTTTCAATTTTTTCAATCATAGAACTTCCCTGGTAGACCAGCTCCTATTAAAGAGCAGACTGTTCATGAATATCTGATGGAGGCTGCTCAAGAAGGATGTGAAATTGATTGGATCAGATTATGTGATGAGGTTGGGCTGACGCGTAAAATTTTCTCAGATATTCAGTGTGCCATTTCAAAGGTTGGCTCTAGTGAAAAGTTGAAGCCTATCAAGGAAGAATTACCAGAAGATGTGAGCTTCAAAACCTTTCCCTTGTTTTGGGAGTTCTCGTTTAATTATGGTGATTAATGTGTCTGTGTCACTTGAATCTATTTTTATATGCACTTAAGACTTATATATACAGGCCATTTAGTTCCAGAATCTGATTGAAACTGTTTGACTATGCCAGATAAGTTATGGACACATCAAGACTTGCCTGGCAGTGCAAAAGTATGGCATATCTCTGGACGTGATTCCATCTAACCTCCACAATGCACAAAAAGCTGGTCAACTTTTGAACAAGGAAACAGAATCGTCACCATGTTCTACTCGTACATCCCCCATGGAAGGACCTTGTGAAGCTGAAACCTTGGTCCAAAACTCAGTTGCAACCTTGGGTGAAAATGAAGAAACTGCTTCTGTTCCCTTAACCTGGGGACAAACAGTGAAGCTACCCAAAGTACATTTTGAGGATGCACTCTCAAAGAAACGCCAAAAACTAAGTAGTCCAGATGACGGAAATTCTATTGCATTGAAGGCAACAGAGAGTTCCTTATTCAATTGGCTTAAGAACAAAGATGGGGTAAGTCAACTTAGTCAAATGAAAATATTTATCATCCTCACTCGTTGACAGCATGGCAATGTAAAAACTAAATAACAAAAACGTGAATGCTTTGCAGGTTACTCTCGCAGAGATTTTGGAGCACTTCAATGGATCTGAAGAGAAATCTGTCATTGATCTACTCAGTTGTCTTGAAGGTGACTTTCTGATATATAGAAAGAACAACATGTATATGATCATCTAATTCTCCTTTTTTTTTAAGGTTGTCAAATTGCTTAATGGACTTGTCCTTTGAAACATGTTTTGGTTACTTGATAGCGAGAGACAATATGATTATAATTTATTTGCAATGTTCAGCAGCTGCTGTTCTTTCTTTCCCTTTTCAGTAGACCTGAAATTTGAACTTGATATGAAAATAACACAACAATCTAAAGTTAGAAAAAGGTAAACTGTTTGAATCAGATTTCACATCTCTAAAACTCATCTGATCCGTATCCGTACAAGTGGTCATACTTGTATCAAAGATGTGGTTCATAATGTGATCCCCTATAATATTACCCAAGGCAAGGAAAAAAATAATGATAGAAAGTAATGAGCAATACTGGATTTGATACAGGCAGCATTGTGCATTCTTACCAATAAGAGAACACAGTGGATGCAACTAGTTAAGCAAAGCAGTATCCATTACATTCTTCCTAGTTAAAGCAGAAGCTGCATGACATTTAGTGCCAAATAATTGAAGGGTAGGTCAGAAACAACGGGTTAAATTCAAAAATTATGGGCCCTACCTACATAAAAACAGGAGAGGCCAGATTGGAACCAACAGAAGTGTTAATAACCTCCTGCGTTTTTTCCCAACCCCCGCCAAAAAAATCAAAATGGAAAGTGTTACTCCCTATGCAAAGCATCGTCCAGCTCCACTTCCATGCCTACCCGATTCTTAATCGAGGCACTCGCATGTAGAGGTGTGCCGCATTTTTTCTGTATCTCTTTGAATCTTTCAACATCAAAATTATGCCTCTTGATGAGTTTCCTCTGCCTCCTGAGAAAAAGCCTCTTCATCAGATCTTGGTAAGTCGGATCTCTTGAAGTGATCAAGAAGTAGGCATAGCCTATGCCTATGCAAGTTGTTGTTGTGAAATATGCAAGTGGTTCCACTACATCCCACGAGAAGTCCCAATAGGTTAGCCTGAAAAAGAGCCCGAGTTGTGCCACAACTAGCACCAGACCGGACCAGAGAATGCGCCGAACCTGCTTATGTGCCTGCACATCAATTTCTTCCTTCTTCTCCTGCAGCACCTTTAACTCCTCCCACATGGGGTCATCTTCAGGAGTCAGGACAAGGGGTACTGCTCTTTGAACCAGCTCCACAACCTGAACATTTAGGAATGAAATGGAGCAGCACGAGTCAACATAACGTAAGGCCTTCGAAAATATATATTTGTATTTAAGAAAACTCTCAAGACTAGCTCAAATTCTTCTCATCTTTTAAAAACACTAGACCACAACATGGACATAATTGGAATCTCTGCATTAGACTTGAAAGATGAGAAGTCTAAACACCACATAAAACTGCCAAAGTACTAATGTAAAAATTCAAAATCACAATCACAGACGTGGAACAATAGAAGCTAAAAGCACATAGATTGAACCCCAAAAGAACTATCAAAATACTATGTTGCGTTTGGTGAAGACAAGTTGCTGGGATCTGCCCAAATTCCGAAGCACAGGGGGAAACAATAGGAACCTCTTTATAGTCAGAGATTTATTTGAGCTTTTTGATGGGGTACTAAGACCTAACAGGGTAGTTAATTTACACTAAAACCTGGTGCATCTCCTCCTACGCTTGGTAGTATTGAATTTATAAAGTTTTCATCTTTGAAAATAATTCTCATTTAGTTTCCTTTTCCTTCAATTTGTAGGTCTAAAGAGATAAAGACCCAACATGTGATCCTCTGTGCACTTGATAATCCCGTAATCACAGCTTTAAAATTTAAAGCATCAACGTAAAAACCGAAAAGGTCAAGGGAATACTGGGGAAAAGAATTGAAGAGGGGCCAGCCGGAGGGCCAACCAATGCAAATACGGATAAACGTGTCCCAAACCTTTTTTCCAAGAGGCGAAGGCATCACTCAGTGTTCTTAAAACTAAAAGGGCCAATGAGAAAAGCATAATATGACATAAGTTGAAAGTTAAATTTCGTTTAAGCTATAAATTAGAACTAGTTGGAGGTGGCATACCCTATTAGGATGAAGGAGGACCTTGTCCCGAAAGAGAAGGATTACACCAGCCTCATCAAGCACTCGAGCAAAAGCTGCAGCCTCCTCTGGAGATCTGGCAACCCCAATGCTTTGACAGGCCTCAATAAGATCAGAATATGGTATGGCCTCTTTTCCTTCAGCACCAAGCCTCATCTTCAAAGCCTCCACATTGACAAGCCTCATCAGCCTCTTGGCCTCTGCAAAAGATATGGTCTCTCCTCCTCCTCCTCCTCCTCCTCCTCTGTTGATCTCTCCTGCTCCATTAAAATCATCAGAAGATGACAGTGTCCTTCTGGGTATAAGTGATGATGAAGATATTGCCGGATTTGTCAACAACCCACATTCTTGTTTTGCAAAACCCTTTAATCCAAACACCTGCCCAATACATGGGAAGGGGCTGTTGGGCTTCCCAAGGTGGTTGCTACCAACCACTTGCTTCATCACCATACCACTGCTTCTCCACCATCTCCACATTCTGTCCAAAGATTTAAGCTTTCACTCACCTGTCTGTCAACTCACAGCTATATATATGTATATATATCGCCTATTGCCCTATTGCCTATTGCATATTTCCCAACTTATGGCTACCAATCCATCAATTGGTTTTGGGATTTTCACGATCTCCGATTTGGAGTTTGAGTGGTCTGAAAACAAAGAAGGAAAGACAAACAATCTTTAATTAAAACAAGCCATGGGGATAGTTGAATAAATAATAAAGAGGGTAGGCGAGTAAGGTAAGGCAAAAACACTGCAGTTTACAAGGCAAGGAAGCAAAAACGGACCGCCAAAAACGTTGGTCCATATGTTTTCCCCTTGCAAAGAAAAAACCTAAAAAATTGGGTCTTGCTTTTATGATTTTTGTTTTGGGTGGTGTGTCGATAAATCTAGCAACCAATATGGACTCTCTGTCTCTGTCTCTCTCGCTGGTTCAACGTTCCAACTAACAGCCTCGGCCTCTCACGCACAAATTACACACAAAACACACTGAAACTGTGACTTTTTAATTGACCCAAATCGTATAGGAAGATGTATTGGATTCGGATTTGGACAGATGGAAAGTTGGAATCTTTATCTTATGTGCGCAGTGCACCGACCAAGAAGTTTCTCCTTTTTTTTTCCCCTGGGTTTGGGTTTTGGGTTTTGTGTGTTGTGGGCTCTGCTTTTATCACCCCTTCTTTCTTATTACGCGGCGCTTGCAACCGACTTCCCCTTTCTTACATCACATGACTTGCCGTTTTCGGTCGTATAATTATTAGTTTTTTCCATATCTATAGGAAAACTCTTCTTTTCTTAACGCTTTCTTTTTCTTTCTCAGTCAGAACTTTCTTAGTAATACTAACTCTTTCAATTTCATTATTTTATGTGCTAAGAGCAAAAAACCCCTCAAGGTTTAGGGTCATTCTTAATCTAGACTCCCGGGTTTTAATTTTATCAATTTACACCCTAACATTTTAGGATTCGATCAATTTACATATTCTGTTAATTTGACCGCTAGTCTTTTGTTAAATTGATGATCAATTTACATATTCTGTTAATTTGACCGCTAGTCTTATGTTAAATTGATGATGTGGCAAGTGAGGAATCCGTTTTTGTGCTGATGTGTCATTAAAATAATAATATATCCATAAATAATACAACCATAATATTATTTTTTTAAACTAATATTTTTTTTAAACAAAGCATTTTGTCAACTAGTTTCTCTGCCCCAGTCATCTTCTCCGACCCACCCCACAGATCCACCGCCGACCTTCCTCGACATCAACCTAACCCCTACAGATCCACCCTTCCTCGACCCACTCTCTCCTTCTCTTCCTCCCTCTCCTCCTACAAAATCAACCCATTTCAACAACAGATGGTTAAATACCCTCCAAAAATGTACAATAATAAAAAAAATCAAGAATCAGCCTACACCTAAAAATTATCAGAAAATAGCTTCCGCAGATCAATCTTTTAACCAAACATTAATCAGTTTATAAATGCATGTGATTATGAGAACCCAGTAACCAAAATAATCAAACCAACATGAAAAGCAAGAAAGAGTAGCCGAAAGTTGGAAGGTTGGTTAGAGAGGAATTGGGGATTCTTCAAGATTCACAAACAAGTCAAATTAATTTATCCGCGTATTAAGAAAGTGAGTGAAGGAAGAGATTTCCCAAGAAAGTGATAGACTTTTAAAGAAAGAAAGTGAGATTGAAAAAGCAAGTGATTTATAGAGGAAGAGTTAAACTTACTGTGATCGGTAAGATTCGTTAAGTTTTTTTTGTTTTGATATGATCTTTGGCGTCCTTTGTGGCTCTCTCTCGGACAAGAGGACGAATAAAAAGAAAAGCAGATCTCCCAATTTTCCCAAAGCCAAACCTGACAACTCTCTTTCTAATCTCTACCTCTTGCCAAACAAGCAGATAAGGAGAAAAGGAATCGGAGGGAGAGAAGGAGAGAGTGGGTCGGAGAAGGGCGAATTAGTGAGGTTGGGTCGATGTTAGGGTGGGTTGGCGACGGATCTGTAAGGTGGGTAGGAGGCGAATCTTTGGAGGGAGTCGGAGAAGGTGGCTGGGAGAGAAAATGCTTTGGTTTTTTATTTGTTTATGTTTAAAATATTTGTTTTTAAAACAGTATTACTGTTTCATTATTTTAAGGATTTTTAAAATTATTTTTAATGACACATCAGCACAATAATGGGTCCCGCATGTGCCACATCATCAATTTAACTGAAGACTATACGGTCAAATTAACGAAATATGTAAATATATCGAATCCTAAAACGTTGGGGTGTAAATCGATGAAATTGAAATCTCGAGGTCCAGATTGATAATTACTCCAAAACTTGAGGGGGTCTTTTGTCGTTAGTCCTTATTTTATCATCTAAGGAAAAAGAAAGTGCAAACGTGAGTTAAGTCAGTTGGTCAAGATTAATTCTTTCAGTTTCATTGTTTTCTCAACGACATAAAAATGGAAAATACATATATAGGTTAAGTCAGTTGATGAAAACAGTAAATATGCCTTCTTAATTTATAATAATTTAAACAGTCGCTTGTTAAAAAATAAGGGAAAGTAATAGTTAATAATAATTGAGTTAGAGATCCCCTTGCTTATAAATTCTACTTAAATCTTGCCCTTCTTTTATAAAAGATTTGATCGGCCCCACGTGCATATAAATTATAATGGAACCTTCAAAAGTGTAACCTTTATTTACAAAGAGATTTTTTATTTAAACCCTACTCTTTTTGGTAAAGCTGTTTTCTTTCTGTAGATACAAAACAGTTTAGCTCCTTTATCAGCAAATTCCTACAGTGACTGGAACGGTTGCAGATTAAACCTTGCAAGCAAGGGCGGAACCACACTAAGGGCTACAGCCCACTGTAGCCCAATGTGGTTTTTTAAGAAAAAAAAATATATATAACCTATTTATTTAACTTATTTGAAATATTAGCCCAGTTAATGGCGTTGTACAGATTACCTTATTTTCATTTTCAACATTTAAGTAAATATCTTTGTCATTTTATTTTTATTTATTTTTATATTACTCCATTTACTTAAGTTTACAATGTAAATAAGGAAGTGCCCCCGTTTGGATTCAAATAAAAATATTAGAAAATCAAATTCCCACCAAATTAAAATATGAAAAATCGGTTTTAGTGCAAAATACGATTTAGGCTAAAAATGATGGCTCATTAAGTCAATATATATTTCATACTAAAATCCCATAAAATCAAATTTTCTTATTTGATGTGTGAGGAATAAAAGCCGCAAAAAATTATTTTGAGAAAATGATTATTCCGAAAACTCATTAGTCAATATTTTTACAAAAACAACTTTTCATGCATGATATGAATGCACGAAGGAACCTAAGGTCAATCTAGGTAAAAAGCCCTAGATGTTCAATCAACTATGGTGTTAAATCCTATTTGGTTTATGTTAAAACTTATTGAAAATTAGTCTATGGAGCTATGAACTAGCTTGGTTTATATGATTTAATGTTTACTTTTATTTTTAGAAAGACTATAGATATTGTAAGTACCAAAAAAATTAATCATTAAATATTAAGCTAATAACTTTAGCTAGCCCACCCGTTAAAAAATTCCTGGTTCCGCCCTTGCTTGCAAGTTGTTCTCCACCCCAGATGCAATTTCTCCAAGAGGACAGGCATCCCGTATATGAGGACTTGTTTGAGCTCTTAAAACGTGTAGCATCTTTAGAAACAAAGTAACTAAAACCTGTAAATATTATGACATTGTTTTTCTTGAAACAGGATTTAGCAAGCAAATGCTGGATGCATTAAAATAATTCTCAATATCCGATCAAAATGGGATGTTGATAAATTCATGTGATGTTCATAAGTCTTTGTTGATTCCTTTGGCTGTTGATTGCATTTGTTTTTTTTGTTTTTTGTTTTTTTTTTTTTTGCACTCTTGGTGTTTCAATGTCCGACCAAAGCGCATTAAAACAATTCTCAATATCCAACCAAAGTGCCTAAAGCTTCAGTACATAGTGTTTCAATGTTTGAAAATTCTAGATGGCATTCGAGGTACATAGTGCTTCAGTACATATGAAACTTCCCTTTGCAACCTCTTAATCCCATGTGTGTTTACAAAAAACTAATTTAATTACATACTATTTCTCATGCGTAGAACGTATCTCCTCCTCTAAGGGTAGCTTGTGGGGTTTAAATAAAAATTTTATTTTATTTCTTATTTTTTTCAGTTTGAGGTGTATTTAAAGGTCGTTTGGGAAGATAGTGGAGTTTTCTTAGAAATTGTGAAAATTTAAATTAAAAGTTGGGATGAACTTAGAACATGGGGTGAACTAAGAGAAGTGCGGGGTTTAAATAGAAAATCTCTTTACAAATATAATCAAATAGTTGTGTTTTTATGCACTAGGGGAAGAGACGTTTGAGCACCATTGACTTTGCTTTAGAAATGAGTGGAGGATAGTTTTCATAAAACAAAGGCTACCAATCTTGGCACTCACTACTTCTGGTATTTGAATGAGTATTTCAGGGGAAACCACATTTCAAGCCCTGGCAGGATGAAAGCCTTCAATGTCATGAAAGTTGGCTGATCATACATTCAACATCGTGACTTTATCAATTCTCTTAAACATCCATATCCATGCATCCCCTTTTGTTCTTTGACATCATATCAGGGTCATGTTCCATTGAAAATGTGAAAACCAATCTTGCAAATCCAATGAATGTTGTGATAGAAGTTTATGTACAAAATCAAATATCACACAAATGAAACCCCTGTAAAGATAATCATATTTATCCACATGTATTTGTTTTTCTATTCATCTATCAAATTCAATCAAGAAACATAATGGGAAAAAGACACTAGGGACTATATAATGTACATTTGGGTAAGTCAAGTTCCCGTCTTCAAGAGAGAGTAGGATCACTGACTGTGAGTGGCCTTCGAAACAGTTTTAATTAAACCTTTAACAATCTTCCAAAACCAAACGAGATTCATTACTGCTAACACAGGAGGCACCAGGAGCAAGCTGTAAAAGCCCAAAGGGAAAATTGTCTTGACCTGAAACAATTCAGAGATAATAAGTACAGAGCTTTTGTTTTCCATATCTAGCTCTTTCTTTTCATAGGAGGACTATACAGCAATAACTCACTTGATCAAAATGGTTAAACATGTGGATGAAAAAGTAAATGAACAAAAGAATCCTTGCAACCTGAATGGCATGCATCGAAGTAAGTTGATTGTGTTAGACATAATAAATTATGTTTAGTTGAAGCAATGAAGTAAACTATGAATACATGTATTCATCACAATGCATGACAGCTAAAAGGAACCGATATTTTAAGTTAGACGTTACCAGCCACCCCAGGAACAATGCTACACCATTGATGACGTACAGATTAGAGTTCTTCTTACCAGCAACATCTAAGTACCTGAGTATGCAATTACATAAATTATCCAATATTGACAACCAAGAACAAGAGAATTTAGGGATATCTCAATGTTAAACTTACCATCTCAAGTTCACGAAAGGAGTTGTGCCCTCAGAGAACAGAACCATCAGTATGTAAATCTGCCCTTTTCCACTTACAAGGGAGAGAAAGATTGAGAACATAGATAGTGCATGGTGCAAAACCTAAACAAGATGAATCAGATGAACGTAATGGTACCAGTTTATATGGACTTCGCCTTGCATATTAAAATTTGATAGGTAATATAACTAATCTCCAAAAATTGATCAAATCATGATACTTATTCAACTGATGCATCAAAATGCAATTTTCTCCCAACTTCACCATATGAAGTTTGGGGCAAGAAATATTGTTCAAGGTTTGAGGGAAATGCCCTATAAAAGATAATGGCGCAGAGATTATTATTATGTATATCAAGCAGGCATTATCCTTCCGCCTATGTACTTACATACTCCAGTCCACCTAAAGCAGGAAAATGCCAAAATATCATTCCCAAGTCTGCCAGAAAATATCCAATGGAGATCTGCAAAAAGTACCCAAAAATAGAAGAAGAAAAAAAATTCAGTTACAACAATACGAGAATATCACATAGTGTGTGACACTATCTCACATCCAACAAAATTGTAAATTACCTTAATTTTGGTCTAATCTCAAAATAAACAAGGAAAAGAAAATGAAGAAACAAGAGCCTCTTATTACTTCCATAATATGATTAGTTGGTTAGTCCTCTTCACAGGGATACATATGAGTCACTTATGGTTTGAGGAAACTATCGTCATGTATATAGCAATGAAGATTCAACATGAAGAATAGGGACTGCAAGTTTTGGCACCACCTGAAAACTCAACTCAAACCAATCTTCCAGTAACAGGTTCATTGTTGGCCTGATTGTATTTAGGTTTAATTTTGGTCAACCAACCCAGCGGATATAATCGACATAAGATGTTAATCTTGAGCTGCCTAACCAATGTGCACAAACATGCGTAGACAAAGTAAAATGTAATTTTTCTGCATTAGTGAAAAAATTAATTATAAGTTAATTTACCTAAAAGAAAACAAATCAAAGTAATCGAATTCGGTTTTCAGTCACACCAAATAAAAAAAGGAAAAAAAAATCAAATTGGGTTTAAAAAGGATGCAAAGAAAACCAACACAAGGTTGAAATGGGTAGACGGTCGCAGATACAAAATGTAATTTAGTATAAATGATATGTTGCAGCACATCCAATCTATTAAAGATTCATAAGCAACGACACCTAAAATTTGGATGAACATGAACAAATTATAGAAATTAAGCCATGAATGAATGTTTCTTTCTGCATCTGCTTACCCCTAATGTTGTATCTGACAAAGTAGATCTTCTACTAATGATTAGCTCATCACGATGATCCTCATGAAAAGTATCAGACA
This sequence comes from Prunus dulcis, assembly GCF_902201215.1. Taxonomy (NCBI): domain Eukaryota; kingdom Viridiplantae; phylum Streptophyta; class Magnoliopsida; order Rosales; family Rosaceae; genus Prunus; species Prunus dulcis. The sequence goes on along the minus strand of NC_047655.1, from coordinate 2,717,156 downwards.
ACAGTAACAGGTAAAAAGATGAAAATGCTACAGCAATAGCATGAACAGTTGAGAACCCCCTGTACATGGACGAAAAACGAAAGAAAAAGCATCAATACTTGTGTTTTTGAAGAAAAACAAGTTCAATGTGGTGAAATCTAGGAAGATATAAATATGTGACATGCAAAAGATATTCACCGGTTGTTCCATTCAACTCTTTGTGCTTTGCTCAGTTTGTGATATCCCTCGAAGCTAAGAAGGCTGATAAGACGTGTTAATCTGTAAACCTTCAAGGGAGAAATTTCATCAAATGGAAAATTAAGAAGGAAAAAAAAAAGGAAATATTATTTTGGATAATTATCTTTGAAATTGAAGTTTGATTTTAGTGAAAATTAAAAAAATGATATTAAAATGTCAAAAGTCATAAGATGCATTCTTATTTTCGTTCAAGATAAACAAAATCCAAATCCGGAGAAAAGAGAAGAAGAAGAATACATTGCACATATAAGATCAAAATAACTACACCTACTTAATAAAAAAATCTTAGGAAAAGAACCTAGTGGTTGGAGCAATCAAAACATAACAACCAGATCTAATCTATCCTCTCATACAACACTCACATTAAAACTTATACAAAAGAATCATCGAAAACTTGTTCTTATTTTTATTTCCCATTCCACATATTGAAACCACAGTGGGCAGCTGGGTCTACTACATTACATGTATCTAAATGCATGCTCTTGAATCATGATTTCTTCTTTAATCCTTAAAGACAAGAAACCAAACTTTACTTTGAACATCGAAAACAATGACACTACGAAATTCTCCCTGAAATGCTCATTGAACTTTTGCTATATTTTAACATAAGCCAAATCTAGGAATATGGTCAGAAAACTAAATGCAAATGGATTTGAAGGGTCATCATAGACAAATTAAAGCCAGATATCAGTTCACTTTTGAATTTGGGGGCATGTTCCAGCGACTGTTAACCAAAGGGTTTGAAGAAAGAAAAGTTTCATGCCAGCAGTAAACACTAACTCAGAGATTGGTACTTACAATATTGCAGAGAATGATGCCAATAGAGGCAGATGCCAGCCAGTGAAATTCTTCGCTAAGGCTGGCATAGCCAGTGATGGAGGATATTAAACCAAGGGGAAAAGGAAATCCCACCATACTGCCTTGTTGGATTATCCACTTACACTCTGCCAAACATGAAGATGAGTCGAGTTAAGATCAAAACCAATTTCACATACACAACAAAAATGCAGGTGGACTCCTAGTTCTTGATAACAACTCTAAAGCTTTCAACTTTTAAAGAATTAAAAACAAAAATAATAAAATAATAATAACCCTTTAAAAAACAGCTTACATTAATTTCAATTCAAAGGCTAAAGAAGCTCAGTTAGCAATTAGCAGCAGCAAAGTCGTCTTCTTCTGCTTCTTACGAATAGAAATCAAGAGGAAGGACCAACCAATCAAACAAAGGCCAAAAGAAATAATAATAATAATAATAATAATAATAATAATAATAATAATAATAATAATAATAAGAAAAATATATGCAAAAAGAAAGAGCCATATATTATTCTTTGACTAAGAATTGAAGGGTACCAGAGAAAAGCTGAAGTCTTCAAGTGCTGTGAAGAGCTGTGAGCTCTGCGGATATTGGGTTGGTTTGATTGTGCGCCTGTAATTTCTCTTAAGGTAAAATTTTGTTCAGTGTTTCTACTTTGTACGGTTTCCTGGCCTGTGGTGGGTTTTGATTCTTGAAGCATATAAAAATGAATTAATTAGTTAAATAAATAGTTTAAAAAAAGTATAAGAAAATGGAAAGCAATGGGCTTTTCCCGTTGGTTGTCCACGTCCGTCCGATGTGGGTCTGTGCATAATAAGGACAGTTGAGAAGCCAGATGACGCGTTTTAAGTGTTCAAAGTCGTTGTAGGCGAGTTTTATTATTACATTTATTGACATTACTGTCTTTGACCTATTTCATCAAAACAAAAGGAAGAAATACATTGTCTCTTGACCAATGAGCATTGGGGAGAAAGTTCATGTTATTTACCCAAAATAAAAGTTATTTAACGTCTTATTTATTTTAATTCCATCCATCCACCTTCAACTTTTTTTTTTTTTTACATGACAATACTATTCACCCAAAAAAAACTCTTCAATTCTTTTCTTCCGTTTATTCGTGAACAATGAAGGAAATTCGAATTTGAACATCTTTCAAGACTGGAGAAGAAAAGTGACATCTTTCAAGTTCTAATGAGAAATTTCATAATAAATCAATTTGAGAGTTCAATTTTTTCTTTCTTTTTTTTTTCTTTTTTGTGGGAATGTTTGCCTTTAGTTTACTTCGTTCTCTCAAGTGCTACTAAATTCTATTACTGCACACATTATTTGCGTCACATTTCAAACAACACTTTACATGAAGAATACTACCACTTTGCTTATTGAGAATTTATCAAAAATAGCCAAAACTTGACCCTTAATTTCAAAAATGTCAGTTTTTGTAAAAAATTTCAAATATATCAGAAAACTCATCTAAATAAACACAAATGCCCTCAAATTTAAAACCAACATAAACCTAAAAAAGAAACCTTATTAAATAAAACTTTGGAATATTTCCTCCAAAACTTTTCCAATCACTTCTATTTTATTTTATTTTTGTTTCTTCTTCTCTCCATCTCTCTCTCTCTTTTCTTCTTCTCCCGTCTGCATATCTCTTTCTTCTTCTTCTCATCTTCTTCTCTCCCATACAGACCAAAAATTGACAATGAAACCACAAACATTAGCTATAAAACAAAGTAGAAATTAATACAGCTTTAAACTACATAACAAAAATGAAATTAGAAATAGCATAGAGATATGATCTGTCTACAATGATATCAAATATCAACTTTTATATTACTACTATTTATTAAGTTATAACTAAATGTATCAATCCATCACAATATCAGTGAAATAACTAATACTTAATAATCTGCAGTATGCAATCTGCAGCATACAAAATCTAGCCTTCCATACTGTATAATAATAGCCTACACACTAGCTTTGCAGTTCTATTTGATGTATTCTAACTCCGTAAACTGGCTTTCTCCTGGCACTCAAAGTAAAAGCAAGAACTTTACATTTGAAACAGAAAAATTACAAAACTTAATGGATACCAAATAAACCTTAGACACATCCAAGTTAGTCAAAGGTCCATACTGATAAACTAATAACATCAGCATGTAATTACATCTTCTGCTACACATATGTCAGAATCATCATATTACTAGACTCGATAATTTTCCAAGCCTATATGCACTAACCTTTGATGCAGGCTCAAAGTGAATTGACAATATTAAATCATAGCACTTTGAATAGGGCTCAAAAGTCCATTAACAAAAATGTCGCAACCATGGACATTAAGTCAGCAAAACTAGAATTGAAATTTTATAAATATAGTATGAAGAATAAACGAAGAAACGAAGAAACGAAGAAGAAATTGAACGAAGAACCAAGGAAGAACTGCACTGGCAGCAATATGTCTGCGAACAAAATCTACATACAAAGATTCCCAATCTAATAGGGTTTTCTTTTTTAGGTTTATGTTGGTTTTAAATTTGAGGATATTTTTGTCTATTTAGGTGAATTTTCTGCTATATTTGAAATTTTTTACAAAAATTGACATTTTTGAAATTAGGGGTCAAGTTTTGGCTATTTTTGATAAATTCTCTTGCTTACTACTATACTCATAAATCTTTGTTTGAAATTGTTATTTTGGTTGGCAAAGAGTTTGCAAAATCACCATCTTGCATTTTTGTTACAATAAGTAAGAAATAATCTAAGTTTCTCACATTCTTTCAGTTAGTAAAATATGAAACGGGAAAAATATGAATAAAATACGTACGTGTTTTATTTGGCAATATTTTGGCAAATTACAACTGATAAGTTCGGCCAATATATAATATTTTAATATAATTTATTTAATTAATTAAATATATATTATTTTTATTCAATAATATGCTAAAATTATGTGTATAATACCTGTATTTTGTGTGTATAATTGAAAATTTTGAAAAAATAAGTGTATTAAACATGAAAAATATGTATGTATGTGTACAATACAAGTATTAAACGTGAAAATACTAAATTCTTTATATGGATAATAGCTTTGAAAAAGTAAAAACTCAAAAGGGAACAATAGAGACTCGGATAATGGCCTAATGGTAATGAATAAGGCTCTAAACTACCCTTATCGATAAACAAAAATTGGAGAACCATTTTTTTTAAAAAAAAAATATCACAATGTCTTATGTAAAGAGTATAGCCGACTGGCTATACTATTTATCAAAAAAAAAAAAAAACCGCCGCCCGGCTATACTCTTTTTATTAAAAAAAAAAGTGTATCCGTGCGCTATACTATTTATTTATTTTTTTTAAAGGGACCCGCCTAGCGCCGCCATGTGTGAAAGAGTATAGCCGAAAGGCTATATTATTTTTTAATAATAAAATCCTTAGTGTAGCCGAGCGGCTATACTATTTTTATTATATAAAAAAATCCGAGTATAGCCGTTCCGCTGTACTATTTATTTTAAAAAAAAACCGCTGGCGCCTACGCCCACGTTGCCATGTGTCCACTTTTTATAATAAAAACCGTGGTATAGCCGGCCGGCTAGACAATTTCTTTTTAAAAAAATTCCGATTATAGCTACTCGGCTATACAATTTATAAATAATAAAAATGACACGCTGGCGCCTTACACCCATTTCGCCACGTGTCAAAAATAATGTAGCCGCACGGCTATACTATTTTTAAATAATAAAAACCATTGTATATCCGCACAATTATGCTCTTTTTATTTAAAAAAATCACGAGTATAGCCGCCGGCTATACTATTTGTAGACCACCCGGCTTGGCCTTGAGCCCACTTCGCAGGTGTAAAAATAGTATAGTCGAGCAGCTATATGTTTTTTATAATAAAAAAAAGTAGTATAGCCGCTCGGCTATACAGGTGAAGTATATTATATTTAATTTGAATATAGCCGCAGGGCTATACTATTTATTGAAAATAATAATAATAATAAGATGAACCTTCTACATAACAATGGCCCTAAGCCATTTGATATTATGGTTTCGACGCATGTATAACATAATAAAAGGGTCATTGATACGCATGTGTGAAAATTCACCATTGAAGATTTTAGCAAACACAACATTGCTAATTATTAAGCACTTGATAGTCCACAAGTTTGTAATTAGACATGGGGAAATACATAACCAAACAACCGGAGATGCACAAACAACACACGATATATACAAGCATTCAGGCTTATTACTGTTGGTCATTCCGGGATGTCAACTAAACAGCATCTCATCGTCTTCGTCATCATCATCTAGTAACCTCCTTGAATATAAGCATTCAGGCGGTCTAGCTCCTCCCGGTGCTCACTCACCACAGCACGAACCACATCGCCAATGGACACCATTCCAATCATTCCCCTGTCATCTATTACTGGAATGTGCCTGATTCGGTTATCTACCCATGAAACACATGAATGTCAAGCTTACATTAACTTCCTTGCTTTCAAAAATATAATAGAGAAAGAGCCGCAAGTTAGAAAATCCAATAACATGAAGGAGAAGATAATACCTGTCATCAATTGCATTGCCCGTAGAACTTTGGTGTCAGGGGTGACAGTGATAAGCTTGTTCTGCAGTCACCACGTTTTGGCATTCTCCATCAGAAGTTGTTAAACATTCATGAAGAGAAATGTAATAGAACTTTAACAAATGTAAATCGTAGTGAGCACAAAGTCTCCTGTGAAGAGAGGATGTAACATTAACAAGTCATACCTCCTCAGTCATAATATCCCCGACCTTTGTTGACTTGGATGATCTTCCCTGCACTATGATCTTCCTGAGATAATCTACAAATTATCCACCAAAGCAGAAAACACAGTTAATTGTGAGGAACTCAATTGTGACCGAGAATTCAAAAACATTTATAATTTGGCAATGAGTTATGACCTATCATTCAAGAAAGATTCTTTTGATCATACAAACCCCTTTACTCCTAGCAAACCTTTTTTTTTTTTTCTTTCTTAAAGTTGCTTTTGAGTAGCAATTATTCTAATTATATCAGGTCAGCCATTAAATTGAATTTAAAATGAAAATCATCTTCTAATCAAGGTCCATGAAAACCATACAAAGTGATTGTTCTTCAAACTTTACCTCGTAGTTGCCCAACTGTTATTTTCTTCCGATGTGGTTTCCTATAGGTGCTCACTAAATTACTACTCTATTTTAGCTTATTTTTCTGCAAGAAGTGCATATATGAGTTCATACATCCTACTCAATGCTTTTTCTTCAACCTTATTAACTTATGAATTTGTTTCTATAGTCAAGACTAAGGCTCAAATTCAACTCACATAAGAGTTGAACAATGAGCTTCCAACTTTCCATTGGTGTTTTCCTCATTCAAAGTGATCTACAATCATTATTGCCTAAAATATTCTCAGGAAACAATTATAGAGTCAAAACAGGCATAGAAATGTCTTATGTATCCAGTAGATGAGCCACAGAAGCCTTTAATATAAAAGTACCTCTCTCTGTTATGATTCCTGCAATAGATTTTTGCTCTCCAGGTTTCACAACCACCAAGGCCCCAACGTTGTGCTGGGTCATCTGAAAAGGAAATGATTGATTAGTTACGAGTCATAACATAAATCCTCCATGCCAAAGCTTATCAAATCATTGCAATTAAACAAATTTTCATCAAGCTCAAATATGCTTACCGACTTAACAGCATCATAAACAGAGTCATCTGTAGTGCACCAGAGCCAGGAACCGTCAGCACCTTTACCTTTCCCCTTCAAGATGTCTGCAATTCTGGTGCTTTCAAAACCATGCTCTTCTATGCGAGCAGGCGTAGCAGACTCAAAGCGTGAAAATGCAACAGGCTGAATTAGGGGATTCACAAGACGGATGTGTCGCAAAACTCCATTCTTCACAATGTTTCCATGTGATGAAAAAGCTTTAAATGCTCCTTGCATTTTACCTGTCTGAAGAGATAGGTTATATTTTCCTTCACAATGGATTTAGTAATAAGCCTTTCATGCATATGCTAGGGTGATATTATGCTATTGACTCCATTTAATTTGTATTCCTTCTATTTAGTCTCAATCAGTATAGCTTTCCAATTTGGGTTGGTTTTGTTGATCAATTGGTCTTAGTCTCTGGGTTTTGGATCCCTACATAAACACATTGCGCTACGATAAAGCTACAAATTTGGTAAAATAAAGAAGGAAAATAAATCAGCATAAGGTAATTTCTTGGAAGCCAATTACCCTACAAAAAAAAAGTCTCATGGAATTGGGTCTACCAAGCATACACCAAACCAAAATAAGCAATTCCCAAATCTACTAATCATTAAGGACTTTAAAGTTCCAAGTGTGCAGCCAGCCAATCTCGAGTTAAGTAAGCATGACTTCTAAATCCATGTGATCAACCAAAGTCATCCAATGCAATCAAGACTTTTAATAAAAAGTGAATACCAAACTGGAAAATGTCAAAATCTTCAGAAACAATTTTTGACACATTGATAAAAACATGTCCTAAAATTCCTCTCTTCCATTAAATTAGTATTGATTATATAAATCCACAGATGGAACTTTCCCTTGTAAAATCAGCTTGCAAAGAAAGAGTGTCCAGCAGCTTACATAATCACTGCTAAGTTACTAACATACTTAGCCGATATGGGATCACAGCAACCAAATAACACTTGATTCGATCAGATAAAGTCATATATGAATCACTAACTTTAGAACCCAAAATCCAAAAAAAAGAAAAAAAAATTGAAAATCAAGCACAAGCACCAAAGATCAATCTTTGATAAATGAAAAAAGAAAAGAAAAAACTTTAGAATTCATTGGTTTATTTCAACCATATAAGTTTCAGATAAGACTTGGTAAGCTGGCAAAAGGTTGAAGAAGGAGGAGGAGGTTGTGTGAGAGAGAAGGACAATTACCTGAGGGGGCAGGGCAGCTGCAATTTCTGCTTTCGGATAGAGATGGAACTGTTTTTAAGGATTAAGACCTAGTTTTGACTTCTTATGCCACTACTGAGCTCAGGCAGTGGGTCTTAAACGGCGTTTGTTATGGATAAAATCAACCGTTAGGTAACGTTGATCCACTTTTCCTTTGACACGCGTCGGAAAAGGCGCGAATCTAAAGTTATCTAACGGTCGTTCTTTTCCACCAAAAATAACGGTTATTCTCTTGATTTTGTTTGTTAGGATTTTTAACCCGGTATTATTTAGGGGTTTTATCATATAAAGAAAAATAGGAAGGAATTAAAATAAAATAGTCCGGCCCCTTAAAAATTAGACAAATCGGTTCAGATACTGTTAGGCCCCGTTTGGGATTTTTTTTTTGTTGCTAAAAACTTGCTTAACTTTAAAGTTAAGCAGTTTAAGGAGTTTAGTAAAAATAAAATATCCCGATTATTTTAAAAGCAGTGGCTTTTTGACAGCAGCTTTTAAAAGCAGACTCTGGGTTGCTTTTCAAAGCTGCTTTCAAAAGAAGCAGAGATGAACATTTAATGAATTTTTTTAATTCCCAAAATTTCATCATTCATTTTTAAAAATGACACCACCTCCACTTCCACATCCAACTCCACCACTTGCACCACCACATTCACTACCTCCTAGGGGTGGGCACGGTTCGGTTTGGACCGGTTTTTGCCTCAAATTAGAACCGATCCGATACTATTCATCCGGTTTGGTTCGGTTCGGTTTTAATAAAAAAATTTCAAAAACTGTCCGGTTCGGTTTGAACCGGTTTCGGTTCGGTTCCGGTTCCGGTTCGGTTTTGAACCGGATTATAAAAATTGTTCTTTTAAATTGTTTTTTAATACAATTCTCAACTGAAATATTATTTTTTTACTTGAAAATTAACAAATTATTCAATTTCATATATAAAATAAATATTAAAGTGAGAAAAGAGAGATATTTGACATTGAACTTGGATAAATATTAGGTTTTTTTTTTAATGAAATTAAAAATATAGCATTAAATATAAATATATATTGAAATTATATATATTTTTAGTTTCACCGGTTCGGTTCGGCCCGGTTCGGTTTTTGAAGACATGAAACTGGATCCGGAACCGGTCCAAACCGGTCCGGTTCGATTTTTGACTTTTTGGTCAACTCGGTTTTTTTCCGGTTTGGTTCGGTGTGGTTCGGCTCGGATTTCCGGTTCGCCGGTTTGAGTGCCCACCCCTACTACCTCCACAACCACCGCCGCCGCCGCCACCACCACCACAACCACCACATCCTCCTCTTCCTTATCCTCCGCCACCACCACCACGACCTCCACCATCACCTCCTCCACCTCCACCTCCTCCTCCAACACCACCATGGCCACCACCACCACAACTACCACCACCATCACCGCCTCCTCCAAAACTGCCACTACCACCACCACCACCATGCTGCCACTACCACCACCACCACCACCTCCACAACCACCATCCTCACCACCACAACTACCACAACCACCAACTTCGCCTTCATCTCCACCACCAACTCCACTCCATCACTACCACTACCACCACATGATTAGTGCATAACACTTTTAACATCATGTCTATTTTAGTTATTATTCACAGTTACAACAATTTTATATTAAAATTTACCAAACGGTTTTAACACTGCTTTTTGTACTAACAGCACTTTAAAAATAGTGTTTACCAAACATGGAGCTACTTTACTTTACAGCTAATTATTTTTAAAGCACAGCAGAAGCAACTTTTTTTAAAAGTGACAGCAATCCCAAACTAGGCCTTAGTGATATGAAATAACTCTTATGTCACTCACAAAAAGTGACATTGAACAACTCTTGGGTCACTATCCAATAGTGATATAAGAGTTATTTCATGTCACTGACGTACAGTGACTGGACCAGTTTGTCCAATTTTAGAGGAATTGAACCATTTTAACATTTTGTCTTATATGAAGGATTTTTTTTTTTAATCATTTTCTGTATTATTTATTTTTCTTCTGAATTATATTTTTTAGTTAATGACGCTTCTCACATTCCATTTTATCTACTTGCAATTCTTCCTCTTTTGTTTGTATTTTTGATAATTGAGTAAGCAAAAGGTAAATCATAGTATAATGAAACTAGTGTAAAAGGACAAAATAGGATCAATACTCTATTTTCGTTAATTGATCTTATTAGTTTTTTTTTTTTAATTATCAAAGAATTGATCATATTAGTTCAATGATGGTTAGTGATTTATGTCCCCCTATTTCTCTAAAATGATGAAACTACTTGCCCTTGTAACTATTTTAAGGGGTTATCCCTTGAATTTAAGGTATGTCTTGACTTGGACCTTGGACTCTACATTTGTGACTTCGAGAGTTTGGCATTAAACTTGAGATCTCATGACTTTAGATTTAGGACGCCAAACATGAGACTTCAAATTTGAGGGGTGTATTCAATTAGGATTTTAGAGTATTTAAAAAGATTTTAAAAATTCGAGTGTATTTAATTTGGATTTTTACAAACTTTTAAAAAGTCTATAACAGCTTGGGTGTATTCAATCTAGACTTGTTTGAACTTTTAAAATGTCCATCTAAATGTGGGTGTATTCAATTAGGACTTGGAAAAAGTCCAAATAAATTTACCTATATTCAAAAAGAGATAGATTTGGAAGGATTTTAATTAAGTGTTGGAGTTTGGAGAATTTGTAAGGTTTAGGTATAAATAATAAATGCCAACATAAGTCCAACCTCCACCCCAAAGATTTCTACAACATGTGTTTTTTTTCCTCTTTGCGTTAGAAATTTTTCCATCATTTGGCAAACAATGCACTAAACCATGCACTGACCTTGGGAGGTTACAAGCGTCATGTATTAAGCAAAGCTCCTCCATTAGTGATTTCTTCAAATCAACCAGTTGGAGTTGCTGGGCGGAAAGCTCGGCTAGAGATTTCTCGATCTCCGATAACTTCACCTGGAGATCATCTAGGCGTGAAGCCAACTCAAGGAGGCAGAAGGTTGAGATATATTTCCATCACCCATAACACTACCAGATGATAGGGCCCTTGCTTTTTGGACAAAAGGTTGTTTTTTTTCTTTTAAATTGAATTTTTGGACGAAAAGTTTGCTGTTCGTGAACAAAATCAAAGGGAAATTTCCAACTTGTGGAAATTTCAAAGAGAAATTCATTTATTTAGGTACGAAAGTTTCCAACTCGTGGAAATTTCAAAGGGAAATTCATTTATTTAGGTACGAAAGTTTCCAACTCGTGGAAATTTCAAAGGGAAATTCATTGTTGTGCACGCAGGTAGAGGAAGAATTTGAGGAAAAAAAAAAAGGGATGGTTGACTAGTGGCTAGGTCAACATAGTTTAAAGAAAATAGTGTTGGGAAGAAAGTGATAAAAGAAAATAGTATTGGGAAGTCTATGCAAATATATATATGAATCTATAACAACAGTTCTCCAAACCTAAACCCTACAAGTTGAAATATTTGGGGTAAAACCCTACGAGTGGAAATCTTTTATTTCATAGACTATAATAAAAGCCTATACAAGTTTATTAAAAATGTGGGTAAAACCTATAGGAGTTATACAATTCCTGAAAATCAGTCACTTAAAAAAAAAAAATCAAAATCGTATACAATCCTAATTGAATACACCCCTTAGTATCCAGGAGTTGAGATTTTGAAGCCCCAAATCATACACTCATGTCTCGAACCCCAAATTTAAGGCATTGAACTCTAAATTTAAAAAATCATATCAATAACTCTAAATCAAACACTTGGGACCTTGGACAAGAAATCCAAGATCACAATTAAGGACCTCGAATCTTATGGATCAAGAATTCTAGACTCATGACTGAGACTTAAGACTCGAAACACCAACTTACACACCCAACACCCACCATCCTAGAATCCAAATTCTTGGATATTTGATTCTATCATGATGGTTAACCCAACATTGAAATGGAATTAAGCATTGATTCTTCAACTAAATCTCAATTTCAACCAACCAAATGGAATTGATTACATTCTCATTCCATTCCAACAATCAAACACCACCTTATATTAGATTTAGATGCAAACAAAACCACTATTTTAAGGCTACAAGTGTTCTATTGGGGGGAAGGGGGAGACATATTCAAAAGTTGTAATTGGTTTGTACCTCATCTTTGAAACATCGTTAGAACTGAGAAAACATGAAAAATTATTGATCCAACTGTAATTGGAGTATCATATGGAATTCTATGTGGTGTGCCCGGTGCTTGTTTGATAGAGCTTCAACCCAAGATTTATATAGAATATGCCAGCTCGGAGAAACAAAGGCACGAAAGCTTTCATATTCAAATCAAAACCATTTACTTGTTCTTAGCAAATAACACCAAGGAAAGCACAAAACAAAACCATGTTAAGGAAACAATAAGAGTGTCATATTTCCCTCACTGCCCCAACAGATTAGACAGTCCATGAAAGAAGAGAGTTAACTCTTTCGGTTGTGGACGGACTTGACGATGTCAATGTTGGATCCAAAACTAAAACCCTAAATTATTCACTTTAGAAAGCTGTGAGACTTGAGCATTTGATGTTGCAAAAGTGGGTTATTTTATTTTATTTTATAAATTAAAAAAAAAATCTGATTTTTTCTTATAATTTTAAAATTTAAAATTTAAGATTTGAGGCAGTGGGGTAATAGCAATTAATAGTGTCCTTCTCATGCTTGTCACATGATGCGACCGATTATTAAATGTTTTTGCAATGGACCAGAGGTGGTAGTAGATGAATATTTATGCACAACTTTATTTTATGGTATTTATTTATTACTTAACTTTGATCTTTCCAAAGGTGGAAATTAAAGAAATGAAAAAGAACCCATTTTGAATAAGAAGAGAAAGAAGGTGAATGAAGGTTGAAGAAGGTCAACAAATTCTTGCAAAATAGGTCACTGTGTACAAATGTCATGAAGCTTTTTTCATTTTAATTTTAATTATTAAAATTATTAAAATTATTATTTTTATTTGTGTGGGTTATTAAATAGTCTGGCTCTGTGACTCTGTGCCAAAGTTTTGTACCTACTCAAATACTCATCTCCCTACAGTGGTCTTATACTAGTTTGAATTGAATCTGTGAGACAAACAAAACCCACATCATAAGAATCTGTGGATCCGATTTGGCAAGTTGGGATTTTGGTAAAGTATCGAAATAGTATCGAATATCAAATGGGTTCTTGTTGTTCTACGTCCAAAGGCATGGGAAAGAGGATTGATACGGTGGAGCTGAGCACAGTAGACTCGGCTGATGATGCTTCTCCAAAGACCAAGAATAGCTCCAAAAGGTGGAAGAGAAAGAAGACAGGAGGTGACCAAGTTGGTTGTAAAGATTTGGGTCATGAGATTGATATTCCGGGTAGATTGATCGCCAATGGAGGTAGCAAAGTTGCCTGCTTGTATACTCAGCAAGGCAAGAAAGGGACCAATCAAGACGCCATGCTTGTCTGGGAGGTTTGTCTTCACCTACTCATACTGAAAGTTTCTAACTTTGATTGCTTATCAAAACCCCATTTCAGCAATCCTTACTGTTTCTGTACTTATGAATTGTCTCATTACATTTGTGGGGACAAAATGCATGTTTTTGCAGCTTACTTGGAAAAACCCATTTGGCAAATGTATTTGGTTTTGGACAGGATGATTTGTATAGTAGAGGGTTTTAATGGAAATGGGGATAGATAAATATGGATCATGTTGTTGCTTCAATTGCACTGTTGCTAGGTTTCCTTTCATAGGTGCTATTTTATCCAGGTTGACTTGAATTGTGAGCTACATGAGTCTATTTTTAGATTATTATTATTTTTTTAGTTATCTATCTACCCATGTTCACACTTCAGATCATAGATGGCTAATTCAGTACCTTAGTATGATTTTGGAATGATCCTTGTGAGGAATCACGGTACAAATGCCCTGCATGTTGGCACACTGAACTTTGTTGCAGATTTACATTTTTTTAGTTAGTCTGGTATTACTTTTTGTGCTGCAAGGCCCCTTCTTCATCCTGCCATCCCTGTGTGATTTGGTTAGGGTATGGCTAACTAACATTTCAAGGGTTGGGAGACTTGAAAAAAAAGAAAAAAAAGAGAGCACTTGCAGAACATATTCAGGCCAAGTACTATACCTGAATCGATATAATACTACTAATTTTAATTTTATTCAAGCCTTGGAATTTGTTATGTTTACAGAATGATGATGCTTGTCTCCATAATGTTGAATTCCCTACGTCAATGAATTAGTATAGTCAAATTGCAAGAATTTTGAAAGGGTGTTCCTTTATATGACATATTTTCTATTTCTCTTGTCATTAGTTTGAATAAGTTCGTACTGATTTGGTTACTATGTTTGTGCTACAGAATTTCTGTACAAGAAATGATACAATATTTTGTGGGGTATTTGATGGCCACGGTCCATTTGGTCATATGGTTGCCAAGAAAGTTCGGGATTCTCTTCCTCTTATACTATGTACTCAGTGGAAAGCTAATTCAAACGGTGAGCTGAGCAATCTCGGTACGACTGAAAATGCAAATGGAAACTCTAATATTGAAGAAACTGCATCTCCAAGCATCGATGATGAATGGTGTGAGCCATTGGAGGTTCAGGAAAATGAAAAACTACCTGACATGTATCTACCACTAAAAAGGTCATTCTTAAAGGCTTTCAGGTTAATGGATAAGGAATTAAAATTGCATCCAACAATTGATTGCTTCTGCAGTGGCACGACTGCTGTTACATTGGTAAAACAGGTAAACATTCGCGAAACATCCTCAATGGTTTCCTATCATATACCTCTACACATGTGTGTGTTATATATGCATCTTTCTCTTTGTGTGCTTACATGCATACATATATACATGTATATATGATAGTAAAGAAACTTAGACTTTGTGAAAATACTGTTGATGCAATGGAGAACTTAATTCTTATAAGTATATGCTGTGTATAACTTAAAAGACACCCCCTCCTGAAAGGAAATAAATATGCGAAAAATTAAGTTTCAAGAAGATTAAATGCTGATGCTTTTTGTCATCAAGCGTAACCTAAAATAAAATGGAAAAATACAGTCAAATAAAATGGTAAGAAATGTTGGAACTTAGTTTGAAGATGTTTTATATTTTATATCTTTCATATAAGTACTCACTCTGTAGTCAAAGGATTCTGCAAACTTTGAGGTTATAGAGTTCTATACAAAATTTCTTATTTTTCTTTCTTCCTAACCAAATTTTC
Organism: Prunus dulcis; assembly: GCF_902201215.1. Lineage (NCBI taxonomy): Eukaryota > Viridiplantae > Streptophyta > Magnoliopsida > Rosales > Rosaceae > Prunus > Prunus dulcis. The sequence continues at coordinate 2,701,878 of NC_047655.1, read as the reverse complement.
TCTAATATGATAATAAGAAATCTGATCATTGGGTAAGTGATTTTAGTTTTTTTTTATCATTATTATGAGTCTATGACACCGAGAAGTTTAAAGTAAGTCATCCCTGTTCTATTCTTCTTTTCTTTGTAATTTTTATTTTTAAGATGGACATTCTTTATCATAATGGCATTTGTTGGAGTGATTAGAAGTGGTCTAAGTTGAAGGCTAAACTAGACTTGCCGAAGATGATGAAATTTAGTGGGAGTTTTGAAAAAACTAACTTGTAGATGTATGGTTTTTCAGGGTCAGAATCTTGTACTTGGAAATGTTGGGGATTCGAGAGCTGTGCTGGCAACGAGAGACAAAGACAACTCTTTGATTGCTGTACAATTGACAGTAGACCTGAAGCCTGATCTTCCTGGTATCTCTCTCTCTCTCTCTCTCTCTCTCTCTCTCTCTCTCTCTCTCTCTCTCAGAGTAGAGTCACACAGGAGTCTTAAATAAAGGTCCATTGATCAAAATTTATTGAATCTTCTGTAATTAGCGGAATCTGCTAGGATCCATCAATGCAAGGGAAGGGTATTTGCTTTGCAGGATGAGCCAGAAGTTGCTCGTGTATGGTTGCCTAACAATGATTCTCCTGGTTTGGCAATGGCTAGAGCCTTTGGGGATTTCTGTCTAAAGGATTTTGGTTTGATTTCTGTCCCTGATGTTTACTATCGTCAACTTACAGAAAGAGATGAGTTCATTATTCTGGCCACTGATGGGGTATTTTCTTCTTTCCTTTCTATATTTTGTGATTTCTTGCCCCCAAATAAAGGAGAGAAATAAATTGCACATCGTACAGGTCTGGGATGTCCTTTCAAATAAGGAGGCTATTGAAATTGTAGCTTCTGCCCCAGGTCACACCACAGCAGCCAGGGCTCTTGTGGACTGTGCCGTTAGAGCCTGGAGGCTCAAATACCCTACTTCCAAGAATGATGATTGTGCTGTTGTGTGCCTCTTTCTAGAACAGTTGTCTGTTGGTGCTGAGGTTGTGACAGAAAATGACGTGTCAAAGATTAATGGAGAGGCAATGGAGAGGATGGCAATAACAGATGAGAAGACTGAAGATTTAGAGATCAGTGATTCTCATGCCGTTGTTCTTGAGCATTCGGGTACTGTACGAAGTTCTGATGAAATTGTGCCCATATTTGAGTCAACAGAACAAAAGCTTCCTACAAAGTTCGAGGGCCAGTCGAAAAGAAGCTTAGCAGAATGTATTTCAACTACAGAGGATGAGGACTGGTCAGCCTTGGAAGGTGTTACCCGGGTTAATAGTCTGTTAAGCCTTCCCAGACTCTTATCTGGCGACAAAAGAGCTGCCAGTTGGAGAAAAAAGTGGCTATGAAGCATCTAAAGGCTGTCAATCCATTTCAATCTCAGCAAAAAAGATCATAAACAATACCTGTGTCACGGCCTCTTTCTCCAAAAGCTGATTGTTCAAATTCACATCCAGTAAGAGAATCTAGAGGCCTCAGGTTGCCAGATACGATATCCACAGGTATCGAACAATCCCTAGATAAATGAGTTAGCCACTATATGTTAAGAAGCTTCTATTTTGTTGACCATAGTGGTGGCCGCGCAGATGTTGTTGGTGATATTGGCCTTTGGAATATGGATGGACAACCATATTGTAGTCTAGTGCAATTCAGCTGTCGTTTTGTGTTACTTTGTCATTTTCTCTGTAGACATTTTTGCTTGCAGTACACTCTACAAATTTGATTTATTTGGCGGGGAAGGATTGTCAACGCCTTGCACACCCTTTCTTGGTGCAATCCTCTTCAGCGTAGTTTTTTTTAAATAAAAAAAAATTTAAAATCCCCACAGAAACAAAGCCTAGCTAGCAGGCAGCTTGGCATTTGACATCTTTTTAATAAGACTTTGACAAGTTCTCATAAAATAGTTTAAGGATAGAGCAAATGGAGTGAAACTAATTGTGGATTATTCTTTTTTGGTAATTTCACTAATTTGGCCGAAAATGCCATTGGTGGGTCAAAGTACATTGGAGCCTGAATTCTCTGAGTTGAGGCAAGCCATTGATACTCAAAAGACGTACTGGACATTTCAGTCAGGCATTACCCTCTTTTTTTGGGGTAAGCATCTCAAAATGAAGCAAGATGCTATAAAGAGAGATCAGCTTTGCAAGGGGCTTATATGTCAAGTGATTAAGAGCATTTACCTCTGCATCAGAGGTCCTAAGTTCGACTCTCCTCTCTAACAATAGCGCTTGTATAAAAAAGAAAAAAAAGGAAGAAAAAAAGAAAAAAGAGAGACGTTTGGCTTTTGTAAGAAGAGGGAGCCCGAGGGCTGTACTCTGGGTTAGGCCCAATTAGGTGTTGATTCCAGGGTCCATTATATACTGAACTGAATAAAATAATTCAGTCATTTGCAATATTGGGTCATATGTACAGGAGAATGGAAAGCTACTTGTAAAATTATATGTAGATTGGACAAAAGCCTATGACGTTTGAAAACTAGGCAGAAGAATATCAATGATGATTGTTCATCAAGAGAAACAAAAAGAAAATAAAGAGAGAGTGAGAGAGAGAGAGAGAGAGAGAGGAGGCCTCTGTGTATATAGTTGATGATCCATAGTTTGTTTCTGCTGTTATGCCTTTTCCTATCTTCTTTTTTCTTTCTCCTTTGCAATTTTGAACCCTTGATGTTCTTTTTTGTTGCTGTCACAACTTTGTTTATGACTGTTTGGGACTCTGCACAAAAGTGCTAAGACGGAAGATTCCTCTGCAGGTTGGAGCATGATTTTATGCTATATACTCATTAATCATCCTGGGAAAGGCATAAAATTATAAGAAAATTGTACTTGTATTAAGATGCCTTTTAAATTTAATATATATTATACATTATTGTTAGTGACTATCAGAAGACAGTGGAAAGGCAAGAGAATTGTGGGTGGATATTTGCTCAACCAAAAAAGAAAAAGAAAAAGAAAAAAGAGAATTGTGGATAAAGTTTTGTGTTACGATGCTTTCTACATATATCTGGGAATGAAAATTGGAGAGGAAAATTAAAAAAAAGAAGCAGCAATTATGAAATATCTCTTGTCTTGTGCGAGCAGACAAAGGATCTTCATCAGAACCTCTAATTGATTTCCACATAGAGCTAGAGAGTGCATACAGGGATAGCGAGCAAGTGTTTCTATCTTTGGCCTGCATGTTATAAATACTATTGTTTGCTAGTGATTTGTTTCTAACCCAGATGCCTTTTCACCTCAGCTGGCATATCATGCTGAAATGTATGCATGCATGACGCAAAGTGAATAATGTGAAGCAATAGAAACTCTCTCTTTCTCTTGTTTATTAAATCTTGGTTCGGAACTTTAAATTAATAGTCTAATAACATCACATGTGAGACTGTTGAGTAAGATAACAATCTTTATCAATAAATTCGGACGATAAGTTAGAATAAGCGCATAATTATGTTGTTAGACCGTCTAGTAAGACAAAAGTAATTATTTATCAACGGACTAAGTTATAAGAGAGTTTTTGTAAGATCCTTTTACAATAAGGAAAGGTGTTAGATCCTTTTACTATGGACTTTTGGTAGCTTGTCATTTCTGAGTTATAATTTTTAACGCAATTGAACAGAAGAGAACTGTTGCATGCGCAGATTCTGATGCTCCATCTAATCTAATGACGTTCATCTTATGCTAGCAGCTGCTTAAGTAATAATCAGCAAAAACCAAATAAAACTATATTTCCGCATGTGCGAGGGGGGATGTAGGGGCCACACAGTTGGGACAGAAAGAGTTGAAAGGATTGCTTGTGTAAATCATTGATCATTTCTGATTCTGTGAGCCCAGTTGTACCCATTGAAATACTGCTGACACCAAATATATATATATATATGGGCTTCCAGGCTCCAGCAAGGAATTTGAGCAATTGATTGCATCACCTATAGGGAAGAATTGAACAGAGCTTTTTTGCTATGTGGGGCTTTTACTCCTTTTGCTTCTACAAACTTTGTGTTTTCCTTTTATCTGACTTCAGATACTTCTCTCTTCAATTATTTTTCTGAACTTTGAGAAGTGTAATCTCTCACTGTTTCACAAGATAATAAGATTATGTTATATAATTTGGATCATCAAATCATGTTTTATTTTTTCACATAAATTTGTATATGATTTAGATTCACAGTATGTCTATATAATATTTGAAAATAGAGTTTAGAATTTAAGTTAACGGAGTCTAATTCAGTAAAAAAAAAAAAAGCATTAACTTGCAGATGAGTGATCTTTTGGTAACCTCCTCCCTCTTACTAATGTGATAGGCAAGTCATTTTTAAAGTTAAGATAATTATGTTATTAGACTTTGATTTAAACCATTGATCATGTTGATTTTTACCTCAATACATAAGCACTATTTGACAATGTACATAAACCCGATAAGAAAACACTACCAACTAAACTTCAAACCTTAAAATGTTTAACTCAAACTTCAAAACTAGGATCGATGCTATTTCATTTTGTTAATTACTTGTTTAGTATCTCTTTTCGCATTATTATATTACAAATTATAGTATTGGCATAGTGAATAATAATGAAATGAAAAGGAAGGCATGCAGCCCCATCCACATGGGGCATGATGATGCTGAAGACCCATCGAATCCAACAAAGAGAGACAAACAAGGAAACACACAGGTGTCAGCTTTGAGCGAAGATCAGGGTTAAGCTAGCTAGCTAGCTACCATGTCCACCAGCAGCAGCATCAGAAGCAGAAGCAGAAGCAGCAGCTGCTTGTAAAAGCAATATATTCCACATTTAAGGCTTTGCGTGTTCACCTTGTTTGTTGTAACTTTGTAAGGAAGGAAGGATAGAAAAGGAAAAGGAAAAGAAAAAGAAGTAACAAAAACGAACTGCTCCAATTGTTTTGCCCTAAAATTCTACCTCTCCTATTTACTGATTCATACGTTGCAGATGCTTCTCTCTTTTTTCTTTTTTCTTTTTCGGTTTTCTTTGCTGAATATTTATATGTATATATTATTAATATTCTAAGGTCTTTCATTTCATACTTGCATGTGTGCACAATCGGCCTGCAGAACCGGTACACATTTATTATTTACTTGCACTGTTGATTTCACATCTCACTGAAATAATTTTTTATTTACTTTTCAGGATATCAACAGTGTCTTCCTTGTACTTGTCTACATTGGAACTTCTTAAATCATATCATAATTAATCAAAGAATGATTTTCAGAAAACATGTTTTCTTTAATTAAGGGCAGTTTTATTGAGTTTCTAGAGTTTAAAGATGTTCAGAAAACACGCAAATATATTTCATAGGGTTTTTTCTCAAATAATCTTATCTATGGAAAGATAATAATGATCATAAGATACGTGATAACTCCTAGTTTTTCATATAAATACCCAGATGACCTAATTATATATATAGGGCACAGACTAGATTCTTTTATATATCTTTCTATTTTTCTGGCCATAGCAATAATATAGAAGATATTAGTAAAAAGGAGGGTAAGATAAATTTGAAGCTATTTCGTACATAACACACTGACATTTCTTGTGGTGGGTCGTGGGGCGTGGGGCTCAACTAGGTACCTTAGGAGTTTTGTTATTTAAAATTTAAATTTAAAAAAAAAAAAAGAAAAAAAAAAGGAAGAAGGTATGATATGAATGAGGTGGTATTTTCTATTTTGACAGGACGGTGAAGAAGCCTCTTGCAGGGTGTTTTTCTGTCAACAACTTAACACTTTGGGAAATATGCATAGATCTAAATCGAAAACACACTTGATTGCAACCAATAAAATAAGAGCAACACAAGGAGATATATTTTTTTTTTTTTTTTTTTTTTTTTTTGGAGAAGAGAAGAGAAGGCTTGGCTTGTTGTGTGTCCCTTGAATCTTCATTGCCTAAACAGAAGTAGCCTTCTTCTATATCTCTGCCGTTATATATATATTATTATTTTTTTCCTTTTTCTCAAGATGCCAATCCGTGCTATATATTGATCATATATATCCAGGGCTCCACCCCCAGGTGAAATGAACAAAATGGAATCAATTTAAGGGGATTGAGGGCACTCTATATGAGGTAATTAAGTTTCATTCTTTCGGTACGATTGAGAGGGTAAGCAAGGACGGAACTATGAATTTTTTAATGGGTGGGCCTGTTAAATTTTTTAGCTTAATCATTTTTTTTCATTGATTAATTTTCATTAAACTTTATTATAAGACAAATACGTATTAATTATAATCAAAACATAGATACTATCAAAATGAATGTATGGTCAGCAAATATAATTCAAAGTGTATCTATTCAAGTTGTGTCCTACGATCATTGAGAGAATTGAATTTTTTCTTATTATTGAAAATAAATAATTAAGTTTCACATATATATTAGTTGTAAACACAAAAAGAATATAATTAGGTTAACATACTATTCTGTTTTTGAAAGCTTCTTCCCGCTATTTACTGCGTCTGTAATTGTGGGTTAAAGAATTTGCAAGGGATTTTATTGAGTCTAATGTTAAAGAGATTTCTTTTTTATTTTTTATTTGGTGAAAAAAGGATAGCCTTTGCCAATTAAAACAAAAGAACAAAAAGCAGCACACTTTATAGAAAAAAAAATAATACAAACAAACAATGTTAAGCGATTAGGAGGAGAGGATTCGCTCAAAGCAAAAGGCAGTAGACTTGGAGGGCCATATAGATATAGGTTTATTTATTTATTTTGTTCAAAGCTTAGGCTATAGCCCACCATAGCTCTGGCTGCAGTTCCGTTAGTGAGGATAAAGTTACTCAGTTAGTCCAACGATCGAACCCGCATGTGTAGAAACACTCACATAATTCCTTAGAAGATTGTCCGGTTTTTGTATGTTTATCTAATAAAACTCTATTGCTCTCTTTTGTCCAAAAATAAAACTATTTTTCGGTTCCTTGTTTTCTTTCTGCAAAGGGTTTTTTATGTTTTCGAATTGGTAATCATACAAAACATAAATATAAACAATATTGAAATCTTCTAGCTGGGTAGCCGAGTGTACTGTTGCAGACATTCCATTAAACTACTGGAGCTGCAGCCTGCACGCACATAATAACTAGTAAATATTATTATAGCTAGCTAGCTCTAGCTAGCTAGGCGATTGGTATATCAAAATGGGACATCAAATACTTTTTTTTTATTATTTTTGATTTTTGATTTTATAACTAATATAGTTTTCTTATGCATGCATGACAAACCTAGCTACAAGAAGCTGGGGAATATTATGTTCACCTCATCAAGATTCAAAGACCTGGATGCATGAAAGCCATGCTCCTATATTGACACCTATATATTTATGTACCAATAATTCCTAGAAAGATTCTTTCTCTGCACAGAAACTGACCAGAAATTTAATTTTAAACCATGAATATGGTTAATTTCGAAACTTCACATTGGGGCTTAATTAGTTTTTCCATTTTGGTGATCCAATTTCTTTCTTTTTTTTTTTTTAAGGAGGAAGCAACTTAATTGCACCTCCAGTTCCACCAACCTGAAAAATTATAGAATATTATAGTAGTACGATCACAAACCTATATATGTGGCTACAAAAAAGTTGTAATAATTAATTAACGGCCATTTTCAACAAGAATATCATGAGGAACCCCAAAAGCAAGAACACGACTTTCTTTTCTAGAAATTGTTCATATTATAAAAAGAAAATCAACAAATTTTGTTCACTCCAGCTTTCATGAATGTACGTTCGATTCGAAACACAAACTCCTGCATATGCGAATTTGAAAGATTCAGGGTCATCATGACGAAGGTGAAAGTAGGTCATAGAATTTGAGATTAGAAATTACATATTCAAGTACAAAACTAAATAACAATATGGTAACTCTGTGTGGTTAGTCTGTTACTGTTAGGTAACTTTCAATGTGTACAAGTTTAGATGTGTGTGGCCAATTCATACCATAAACAATTTAGCTATAGCTAGCCAGTACTTTAGACCATGATTTGTTTACTAAATAATCCAAGGGATTAAGTTGACTTCCCAGGTCAACCATTGATCCTCATTGACCAAAATCTATCGAGGCAGATGGTTCGATCAAACTTTGAAACAACAGGAGCCTCGAATATAATTCAATCTGGAAAGACCAACATTTTTTTTTTCCGTCTCAAATTGAATATGGTCCTTTATATACGTATCCTAATTCAACTTGATTATACTGCATAGATATACGAAGATGTTCTTTTATCAGATACATTGATATATTATATTGCGTTGTTAGACTATTAAATTATCAATTCAATTGAATATTATCTCATTAACATTGTCATATATATATATACACACGTATATGTATTTCATTTGGGAGATATTGTGGATGTCCACCATTGCTGGATGGAGTACTCGATGTGATCAACAATGTTAATGTGATTAATAACGTTGAAAGAGACATCTTACACATCGTTGTTGCGCAGAAAAAAACAGATTAATTAGATAAAAATATATATCACTATTATATATATTGTTAATCTATAAGTGGGCTGCAATATGGGATCGATATAGATATCTGAAAAACAAAGAACACTGGTTTGCTAGCAATATGCAAGAACCAAAATGTAATTAGAAAAAAATCTATATTTTTTTTAAAAAAAAGAGAAAATAATAATTCGTGAGATGAGAGGGTAATGTTTGTGCAGAGGCACTGTTACTGACTGCTGCAAGCATTTCAGTTGCTGCCTGTTTCTGGTAGATAATGCTTCCTCATGGAAAGCTGCTCCACAGCATCAGAGATCATCATATATATAATATATATGTATATCTATCTTATTAATTATACTTTAAATGCAACCAAAAAAAAAAAAAAAACCTCTTACTCATAGAGAGTAGATCTGAATCTGCTCATGATATATATATCTTCCTTCCTCATTTTCATTTTCAACAATTTAAAGAACTGATTAGATCGTACAATTGATATATATATATATATATATATATACCCTCTCTCTCTCTCTCTCTCTCTCTCTCTTCCAAACCCTTGTTCTGCAATTAATTTGTTATATATCCCATTTATATAGAATAATATGTGTGTAGGAGAGAGACCAGTACCCCCAAATATACCTGGTATCACAGTTGCTGCTACTACTTATTGCCACTGCTGCATCTATATATGACTGCGCCTTTACATTCTATACACTCAGCAGCTAGCAGATGCCAAGTTCTTGAAGAAAGCAGCTTGCTAGAGCTAAGCCAGCTGAAAGATCAAGAAGTAAATGCTCATGGGCTCATTCAATTCTTCCCATCTGCAACAACAAGAAGAACAAGTGCCTCTTGAAGATCAACAAGAAGATCATCCACATCATAATTACCAATTACCCAACATCAGCAATATCTCAGATCTGCAACTATACCACCACAACCACCACCATCTCCATGCTCACCAGATTTCTCACCAGCCATTTGTAATGCCAAGGGGCTTGATGACCACCTCACCAACCCACATGCGCCAATTGCTCATTACCTGCGCCGAGCTCATTTCCCAGCTTGACTTCTCCTCCGCTCGCCGCCTCATTTCCCTCTTGTCTTCCAAATCCTCCCCGTTCGGGGACTCTACCGAGAGATTGACCCACCAGTTTGTCAAAGCCCTCTCCCTCCGCCTCAATAATCCTAACCCTAGCTCTAGTGCGGCACTCACAACTGCCGCCACTGCGGCCGCATCCTCCTCCTCCAACTACTTATTGTTGGAAGAGGAGGACGACAACAACAACGAGGAGGCACTTCACTCGTGCTACCTAACCCTAAACCAGATAACTCCATTCATAAGATTCAGCCACTTGACAGCCAACCAAGCCATCCTCGAAGCCATAGACTCATCCCATCATTCCATCCACATCCTCGACTTTGACATCATGCACGGCGTCCAGTGGCCCCCACTGATGCAAGCCCTCACCGACCGCTCCTACAACAGCCACAGAACCGTCCAACATCCGCCTCCCATGCTTCGAATCACCGCCACGGGCCACAGCCTGGTCCTCCTCCTCAAAACCGGTGACCGCCTCTTAAAATTCGCCAACTCCCTCGGCCTCGCCTTCCATTTCCACCCACTCGTCCTAAACGACGCCGTCCGACCGTCAGACATAATCAGCCCTTCAACCCTCGGCCTCCTCCCGAACGAAGCCCTCGCCGTCAACTGCGTGCTCTACCTCCACACCCTCGTCACGGACGACTCACGTGAGCTCTCTCTCTTCCTCCGGAAGATCAAGTCATTAAACCCAAAGGTGTTGACGATCGCCAACAAAGAGGCCAACCACAACCACCCTCTCTTCTTCAACCGGTTCGTGGAAGCTCTGGAGCACTATGGCGCCGTTTTCGACTCGTTGGAAGCGACGCTGCCGCCGAACAGCAGGGAGAGACAGGCGGTGGAGGATGTGTGGATGGGGAGGGAGATTAGGGACGTGGTGGGGGCGGAGGAGGGGAGGAGAAGGCAAAGGCACGAAAAGTACGAGACGTATTGGGAGGTGATGTTGAGGAGGGCAGGTTTTGAGAACGTGGCTTTGAGCCCCTTTGCTCTCTCGCAAGCGAAGCTGCTTCTGAGGCTTCATTATCCTTCCGAGGGTTACCAGCTGAGGATAATCAATGACTCTTTTTTCTTAGGTTGGCAGAATCGTCCCCTTTTCTCTGTTTCTTCTTGGCACTAATTATAATTAATTAATTAATTAATCAATTAATTTGCAAGCTATATATATCTAGCTAGCTAGCTAAAGCTATCCTCTCTTTCTTGTTTCATCGTCTTTTATATATATATAGGCATATATGAAAAAAAGGATGCATTTAAGAAGCAAGATATGAGTTGCCATTATAGTGGGTGTCCAGATAAGAAACCCACTGAAATTCCAATCAAAGAGAAGACTCTCTCTCTGTCTCCCCTAACTAAGCTGATGAATGATCAGTATATGCATATAAACATGCAAAGAGTAGAAGTACCATTTAATGTGAATCTCTCTCTTTGGACGTTGCAACTTGCATGTGAAATGAAGACACAGCAAGCTATAGCCTATAGCGAGAGCTTCTGAATCTGAACCATCACAGTTTGTTCTTTTTGTTATCGACTGAGATTGATAATTGATTCATTCTTAATGTGTTATATAAATCCATTTAGTGTTTTTTCTTCGCTTTATTTAATTGTATGACCAAACTTGGGCCTTTTGGAAGCAAAGACAGTGGCGAAGTGGAGCATATCTTATTGATTTAATATTTATTAATTTCAATATCTGAAGTACTTTAAGCATCATTTTCTTCTAGAGGGCTGTTTGTCTCCTTCCTTGTATATATATATTCTTTCTAATGGTAATTAATTAATTAATTAAGATGCTTCAGTTTTGGCTGAAATGACAAATAGTTTATCCATCATGCACTCCCACCTTGCCACCTTAAGTTCCTCTTCTAATTAACTAATAATTACTGAGAAAGGGAAATGTTTAAATTAGTAAAAATAATGGATGCTGTTTGCAAATGAACCACTCCCTTGTTCCCCAAAATTCCTTTGTATCCCTTCCTCCAATGAATGCTTTTCCAAAGAGTTTAAAGGGGGCATGCAGGTGAATGAGCATATATTCTTGTTTTTAGCACTAAGTAGCCGTATATACCTGTGGCTGTCTTTTGATTTTGCACCATTTATTGCCCTAATTTATGCCGTCTGTCCCCTCAACAACACCATCAAAGTTCTCAAAATAGACCATTTCATGCTCTCCCCTTGCCTCCTCTACCACCATACATCCCCAAACCCACCTGCTAGCTAGGGATCTCTCCTGTCCTCTCTCTCGTCTTTAATTAATAATTAGGACCACTTAATTAATCTCTTAATAATAATATATGATCTCTAGCTAGCTAGCCCGAGCCTATATATATATATATATATATATATACACACACACATATGTATAGTTAGATTTTCTCTTATACGGACATTCAGACGTTATAATCGTGTAGACGTCATGTATTTTCTATCAAACCTTCCTGCTTTCCTCCATATTTACAATGACATTCACACAGTAATAATGTCAGGTTGTCTGCATAGAAGAAGAATTGTATATATAGCTTCTTCCCATATGTTATAATAAACAATGGGAAATTAAATGTAATGGACCTTCCACTTAATTAAAATTAATACGGTACCAAGATTATTATTGTTTGTTAATATATAAGCTCTACATGTATATCTGGCTAGCTAGGTTCCAAGTCTAGTTTGGTGTTTGGTTGCTTGCTGACATGAGTGATAAGATGGTTACAAGGCATGGCAATAAGGCAAAGGCTTACTCACCTTAGGTTGGGCTTGCGTGTTGAGAGTTTTATATGAGTGAGGGATCAGGGCAGGGCTAGCTAGGGTTGGTGCAACATGGCATTGACAGATAGATATATAGACATCCATCCATCATTTCGTTTCCATCTGATTCAGACGTAACCTTTTGGCCAATGTAGTGTTGTGTTTGTTTGGACGAAACCCAACCTTTTTTTGGTCATTTCTTCTCTTCTCTTGATATATTTGGCATTGAATTGAATTGATGCCTCTCTCTCTCTCTCTCTCTCTACATGCCGATTAATAATGACAATGGCAGATGGAGATGATCCATTAATTAAATAACTCCTCATTTGGACCATCAGAAAACCATATAATAATAAAACATACTTTATCTCTTTTTTTGGCTGGGATTTTAGTGAAATAGCCACTAAATTTTTTTGTTAATTAACAGAGAAAATTAAGTATGACCAGTTTTCATGTTTAATTTATAGCTAAAATACAATATATATATATATATATATATATGTATATATATATATATTTATTTAAACAACCGCACTAGAAAAATAATATTATCTTTTTGGTGCAAGAAAATGTTGTAACTAGTATTTGCCTCGAAATTGTTGTATATAAACTTGTTATTCTATGCATATGTTTTATTAGCAATTCTATGCATGTGTCCGTTAAGTGATTCGGAGAGAGAAAGATGAGCTACCGCAAATGAAGGATAAAATTGACCTCGGTTCCTACTCTTCTTCTTTTTATTCCGTCACTTTTTTTTTTTTGGCTTTTCAATTTCCGAGGAATAATATTGACCTACTTTATCTCACATAACTTGATGGAAAGAAGAAAAAAAAAAGTCAAATCGTCCCCAACCTCACTGTCCACTGAATATATAGTTGCTTCTAGGATATGGCTATGGGTTACTGTCCGAGTCTCTGAGACACTAAAACTTTAACTTATATCTCAAAGAATATGTGAACTCCTGAGATTTTTTTTTACCTGATCCTTATCTGTGGGCCAAAACAAGTTTGCACAACCCTATTTTTTTTTTTTTTAATCAATTGGTTTTTGTTTTCTTCTTCTTTATTATTGGGATTCTAGGGAGGGAATTAATATTTTGTATTTTGTTGTATTTTAATGAAAAGATAAATGATAATAGTGATGGATCGATATTGATGTAGTGGCTATAGCTATAGGTCATCAAGTAGGTATTAGTAATAAGACCAACAAAATATGTCAGGCCTTCTTTTATCACAGTATATGATGAGTAATCTCTGTTTGCAGGCATTAGAAATATACGAAATTGACCTACTTGTTCAGTATATTGTCTGATTTTGATTGTGACGCTAAAACCTTTCTCTTTCTTCCATCCCTAAAGAAAAAAAAAAAACAAAATGAAAACTTGTGAAGCTCAGCTGCGTAAGATATTCATGTAAGTCATAAAAAACTAATATATAGAGAGAAGAATGGTGTTTGATTCTTCTCCCACACAGAGAGAGAGAGAGAGGATCAGCTGGAGAGGGACAGACAGATTCGACAGAATCGTGAGAAATATATAAGTAGATATAATAATATTACTACAACCAACCAGAACTATTAAATTATTTTAAAGGGTAGAGAGGTAGAGTGCATATAATTAATGGTGGGGATGGGGATGGGGATGGCGTAGGTGGGGTTAATTCTATAGAGGATATGCCAAAGTGTAGGGTTGGGATATTGTGGCCGTGCACAACAAGTTAAAGCAAAGAGAAGAGAGCAGCAGCAGCAGAGACACTGCTTTGAGCTTTGCTTTGAGTGCATGTTTCTCTGTGTGTGTGGTTGGTTTTCTCCTTCTCTTTCTTTATTTATTAGGTTATATACACACACATATATATATATATTTATTTGTATATATTGTGGTACTGCATTATCCAGCACAAAATGATTGATTTAGAGTGAGAGAGACCACTCTGGCCTTAGCTTTGGTTTCAGCACACACGCAAGGGATTGGATCATGGATGGATGGATGGATGGATGGATGGGTGTGAATATCAAATCATCTCTCATTTAGGACATGGGTGTGCAGGTTCAGTCTATCTATATGTGTAGCCTTGTAGGTGAAGAATAATTACAAGCATTGTCTAGCCCTCCCTCCGTCACGAGTCATCACAAAGTATACAATTATGGGATGTATTACTTTATGATTACGAGATCGAAAAAGTCCCCTTAGCATTTTGGGATTTACAAATTTTCTACAATCATTAGTTCCCACATCTTATTATGATGCTAAAGGAATCTTTGGGAACTTGTGGACAAAATAACCCTTTCAATCCTTGATTACTCTGTCATTCATTTAGGAAGAACTTTCATATATGATAGGGATGCCACAGTCGCAGTACTTCAAGCTAATCACGCACTACCATGTACAGTTAAAACAAATTTAGGAAGAACTTCCACGAACAGTGTCATCCCCGGTGTAAGTAAGTTTCTCCTCATTTAGATACAAAGATTCACCTATTTTTTATGTTCTTTTAAAGTACGGGGTAATCTCAACTTTTATACCTGAAATTTCTTCTAAGAATTGACAAATCATCTGTTTTAAGTTCATCAGCTATAACATTATAGCCAAAATAACTACAGCAGCTATAAACAAGGCCTACCCCCATTATGCCCTTTCTCATTGTAAACTATAACTATGCTTTGCTGTGTTATACATAAGAAACGTTACACATTGACGTATTATTTTTTGAAGTACTTGAACTTATTTCATTTGGATGAGTTCTTATTGCCCCACTTACTCTTCTGACTCTCGGATAATTTTACCAAAACCGGCACAGGATGAACCATCAGCGTGAACCCGTGTTCTTCATTAGGAGCCTCTGCATATTTCGGTTCTCAATTCAGTGTTGGACCCAGTTATTCTCATCCAGCAATTCAAAAGAACTATAAACATTATAAAGGAAACTCCTTCTGCAGAACATCTAGATTCCGAGAATCGCAGGCTTCCAACATGTCATTCCTAGAAGCACAGCTGCAACAAAGGCAAGAAAACAAGATATTTAAAAGGAACATTGCGAAGAGCGACTTCAATATATTTTTTTCTTTTTGAACTTTTATATTAACATACCTCAAAGAAATTCTCAAATATTGCCAACCGTTCTCTGCCTTCGGATTCATGGTAAGTGCTCGGACATAGTAACGAATGGAATCCTCATACATACCCTAGATGCGTTCACAATGGGGAAGAAAGTTAATTGGTTAGACAAACGCTATAAATCCCAAGATATTTGGGGAACTTTGATCACTTATAGCAGAAATTAAATAACAAGCCATAATTAGTTGAAATCAATACCCACATGAACAATAAGAATTATGCACTTGTAGCTCTACTAATGCAATTACCTCGAAGAAAAGATTTCAGGCTTTTGAGTTTGTTGGTAAACTAGTTGTACAGGTTTAAGTAGGATGGAGGAAAGGGACCTACGCATATTTTAGGGAGAGACTTGGAGTTTGGATATGTTTTAATGATATTTTATTGTTAGAATCCCAAGGATCTAATTAGTCGCTATTGTTAGGTAATTGTGTAACTTTATTATTTCTGGACTGCTACATAAATAGTTAATAGTGTAATTGGATTTTCAGTTTTGTCATATTGATTGGGAGTAGTCATCAATTCACCTTGTCTCTCCCCTTCCTTCTCATTCTTCTTTTTCTCTCTCCTATATATTCCTTTGGTCGTGCATCTATATAGTTAACCACTTGCTTTTTACTCATTCTCAGAATCTCACTTCCTTTTCCATTGCAGTAAACATCAAAGTTTCAAACCAAACATTGTACACAAGTCATTCTAAATGGATGTCTCCGTACTAGCATAGCTCAAGGTTTGTTTGGCTCCTGTAGTCTAAAGTACAAATGAGAAAGAATCCATTTCTACAAGAATTTTCTCAGCCAGTTATACAAGAAACCCAAAACAAAGTAGGAATAATAAATTCAGTTCCCATCTAAAATTTCAAAGTGATAAGAGTCAACCATAAGAACTAACCTGGTTGGCATAACTGATACCCATATTTGCCCACGCACGAACATAATTAGGCTTCAAATCTAGTGCCTTCACGCCGGGAGATAAAACCAAAAGTTAGTACTAAGTTGATAATATAAAGTTTTCAAGAAAGCCAATTAAAAAAGAACTACAGATATGCAGAGTATATTAATTAGAATTGTTAATTCAATTAAAGAATACAGTGTAATCTATAAAGAACAATCTATTGAAAGGCACTGAAACCCAGTGGTAAACCCAAGCTCTAAGATCCATCTCTGAATTACAACCCACACATGATTCCCAATTGATGCACTAAAAAGACACGGGGTAATATAAATAAAAAATCTTAAATCATGGAATTGTTTATTTTGTAAATTAAGAAAGAAAAAGTACAGTTACTTTCTTGTTCGAGGCATGACAATAAGACAGATCAAGCATGTGGGTTAAAAATTAGCAGGTTTCTGCTATGTTAATTCTCTACAAGCCACCCTACTCCAATCCAGAATGCTTAGAATTTTACAAAATACTAAGTCTTGTTTACAAATGCTTATCAGTCAAACATAAGAAGGGCTGCAGGGAAATTGTACGCTACATCTTTGCACAATGTTGGAAAGCCAACTTGTTCAAGCAGCATCTGAATGACCATTTTCCCTTAACACTTACTAACAAAAGTTTAGTTCAAATATTATAAATTGCAGACAGTTTTTTATATGCTATAGTGACTAAGGTGACTATTCCGTTCTACATTCAGAATGCAATGATTATTTTCTCCCTAAAGATTAACCGTACGAGTATATAAGGATTGATTACACAAATTACCTGTTGATAAGCCAATATCGCATCAGCACTCTGAACACTGTTTGCCTGTGTTGCTCCAAGCTTGTTCCAAAGAGAGTAATCTTGCGGCTTTAGTTTCAAAGCTAATCGGAAGGACTCAATGGCTTTGTCATATTCTCTTGACAAGTTGTAAAGGACACCAAGTACTATATGCACATCAGCATCTTCAGGTGACATTTGAGCAGCTTCATTGAATAATCTAGCAACCTGCAGATTACAAATAAAGTTTATTCATACCCTATCTTATCGAGTAGCAAGCAAGTGGACTGAGTAACAGAAATCTAATACGGTCAAAAAACCAATTTTGGGAACAAAAGTTCCGGAAAATGATGTTCTTAAACCATATGTAGTATGATGGTCACCGATACTTAACTAATGACTTGAACAGCAATGTCTTCAAGCCCCACTTTATAGTGCAACAGACCACATCCAAAATTTGGAATGGAGAGTGCAGCCCCAACATTCTTGGGAATTTTGGGCACCGTGAAGGTCCAAATGGAACTCCTCTTTTGCATATATGCCAAATTTGTCTGTGCCCTTTGTCACTATTGAACATTATGGGTCCCTACCCACTCACTAGTCCTTTCTTCTGTACTTGTGTTACATATTAAAACTGAATAATTTGTTAAGTTGGCCAGGAAACTTTTTCTACCAGAATAGTCTATTAGATAATTTTGTAGGTGTACGAATGAATGCTGACGGCAGAATCTTAGTATACAGAGAGGAGAATATTCTCTCATTGTACTGGGATTGTATCCACCTGCTCTGTTTTCTAATAATAAGGATAAGAAAACTAGAAAAGTACACTCTCAATGCACATGGTTCCATTTCTCGTCACTACTTGCTTAAGATTAAAAAATGACTAGATCCACTGAAGTAACCATATACATAAGATATTCAAAAGTCAAAGGAGTATGAATTTCAGCCTAGGGAACCTAAAAACATGAAAATTCTAAATCCGAACACTTACATCAGCATAGTACAAAGAATCTGACAGCTCTGGTCGGGCAAGCACCCCATACTTTTGGTGATGGCGTAGCCATCCATATAAATACTTTAAAGCAGCAGCCTGCTCCAATTCTGCATATTTGAAGAGTCTTATTAGTTTCTACGAACTCTAGAGAAGCATATTGCTCCGCTTCAGAGAGTTTTTGTTTCTAAAGGAAAAAACCACATTTATTCACACAAACTAGGTTAATTCCTTAAAGAACTTTCAACTAATGATTACTCAAATGAAGTTCTTTTACTTTACTTATATACATGGAGAAGGAACAACTTACCATTTGTATGACTCACTCCAAGAGCAAGAAGCACTTCGAGATTTGTTGGATCAGCCTCCTGTGCACGCATCATAGCTGCAATGGCCTGCAAAGATTATAGTTCAGAACAGTTATCATTCTATGAAGTAAACTCATACGTATGACACAAGGTGAAAGAAAGAGATGCTTTGAGCTGAAGCACTGTATGAAATTTGCAAAACTAATGGACATATTATAAGGAGTTAACACAGTAGCATATATAGTTGTGTTATAGGAAGTATGCTGAAAATATACAATTTGTAAACACTAAATATCAAGAAAATAGGATTACCTGTTGATCATCATCATTTTCTGCATGTGCTATTCCAAGTAGCCTCCAACCTTCAGCATTTTCAGGGTTCTTGAGAACTTCAGCTTCTAAAGCAAGCACTGCTTCACTCAAAAGACCCTTGTGGAACATGTCCTGGCCTTCTTTTAGTGGGTTTGGGTGACCGACATAAGGATTCATATCAGAAAACACATAGACCCCCCTTGAAGCATCAGAATGTTGTTTGGAAGCTACTTGCTCATTTAGGTACCTGCTTGATGATTATGGCAATTCAGTTTCTTGAAGCAAGAAAATAATAAATATCATAAGGGTAAAGCACATGATAACCGCAAACACACATGGAAAAACTATATAACATTTTAAAACTAAACAAAAATTCTCACACAACCCATGCTCATGAACTGCACAGTCCACTCTTCATCACTCAACTTTCCCCTTTTTCAACAAAAGCATATTAACAAAGAATGTTGAGTGACATGTGCATAATGAACAGTGAAATTCTCTCCAGCTAAGGAGCAAGCACCTGCCTGGTATGCAGGAATTAAAAAGATTATAATGTGTACCAATTTAAGAACAATTTATCACTTGATTCCTCACAATGTGAGCCATCAGCTCTATGCGTATAAGCCCTAGGTGTCAATCTAAAGGCCAAAATCACCAACAGAAATGCGTGACTCACTTAATTGATATAACTGAAAACTTAAGAAGTTACAGTGGCTTTAACCTTACAAATCTAGGCCACAAATTCATTAACCATTGAATTAGACATCAATAAACAAAAGTAGAGTATAGAGTAAACAAAGTAGCACAAAACTTCTCTCAAAGAAGATTGATTTGACTTACTCATCATATGCATTAGCCCAGGTATCAGCTGAAGTATCCCCCAAGATTCCTTCACCAACCTGATTTCCAAATTCCTCTGCCCAGTCATCAACGTGCAACTTAGAGAACTGATTGACCCACTGATCATCAACTGACCCATGCTGCTCTTGTTCAGAAGCAAACTCATTTGCCCATTGATTGGGTCCATGAGATAGCTGGAAACCCATTAAAATTAGGCAGCATAAATTGGAACTGGACGTAACCTCATTGCATAAAAGTTCAAGGTATTAAAAATATGCACTTATATATGAGTTTGGTACGTTTGAACAGGAGGTCCTTGTAAATCAATATTAGTCTCAATTTTTTACAACAAATTGCCCAAAAAAAAAAATAGTACTGGAAAAAAAAAAAAAAAAAGGTAACACATGGACACAAAGCCCATCTCAACAGAGAGTTCATATCTTCGTAGACATCCCATGCCACAGATTGCAGCTTTGCTGCCAAAAGGTATAGTTTCATTTGCCTTCAAGTATGAATTGCTAGCCTTGTTGCATTAAAATAAGATATTTTGTTTTATTTCTTTTGTAAATCTTTTCGTATTTTTACGTTTCAAAACAAATGATTAGTTGATCGCTCCAAGATATAGAAGCATCTTCATTTATAAGGGCTCTGTGAAAAAAGTTTATAGCATTTGAAATATTATTACCAATTTCAATTAAACTAGTTTTTGTATGTTCAAGTTTCTTTCATGTGTCAGCCAATACCATAAGTCATGCCAGAAACAAACTCAGCCCTTCATTCCCTTCATAAATCAGAACCATGAACAGCTCACCCCCACACCCCACACCCTGCAACTCTCAGGAGAACAAGTATTTTGATAGAAATGCTTAAATACATAGGAAATGTTCTTAGAATATGGGTGGGTATAATTCAGAAACTGAAGGGAAATATAAAACAAGTGAAATAATATTTCATGTTCAGACCAGATTCATACCTCACCACGGGCATATTCGTCAGCCCAATTAGGACCCGCATTATACTGTTGTTGATATTCCCCTGCCCAATCCCCAGATGCAGATGATGTGGCAGGCTTGACTTGATTATCATCGATAATGAGTTCACCACGACTCATCTTTGACACAAACTGGAGAAACCTCGACTTCTGCATGCCCCAATAGGTAAACATATGAACAATGATGATGATGATGATGATACTAAAAAGACAAGTATGCGATGTGAAGCAATTTTTAATGCAATACAGATTCCCTATGACAAATTACATGTGATTGGGCCCAGCATTTGTTTATGACCAACGTCCTGACTAAATGTCATGTTAATTAACCGCCCGAAAAAAAATAAACAGTCGGTTGGAGCATTTCTTGAGATTTTTATGAGACTAAGCGATGAATCATTTTTTGGGAATTCCAAAATTAGTCTCAAAATGACAAATTTCAAACAATACTTGCATTTGCTCTTCCGTAAAGCATAATTTGGAGATCAGTAACCTGCTAATTTCTGAAACCAATTGACCCAACAGAATATGAAGTGCTTCCATAACAGATTATGTGACTAATGTGGTTCAATTGGTTCAGCTGAAAAAAGATAAGTCAATTACAAGGTGTGCATTAGCATTGTTGGAAAGAGTATCATTGATTCCAAGGTTCATTTGTCGATGACACTAAAAAAGTTCAAAATTTATTTGAAAACTAAGGAGGTGCATGCACACACATGTAGAATTTGTATAAACCTGAAACTTTGGGTCATCATTCTGAGCTAGTGTATTTGCAAGCATACGAGTCTGCTCCATTGCAGCTAAGTTTGCCATATTTGCACCTCTCATATGATCTGCAGACATCAACTGGGACTGTTCCTGTAACCAGGAGAAAGAGGAAAATATCTATCATTTAGCTATATCCATTTAACTTGATTCTAACTTCGGAGTCCAAATCCTATTACAACTAGGAGTATCAAGCAACATATACACATTGTCTTATTCTTTCAGATCAAGGTGAGCACATGAACAATAATGTGATGGAACCTATACTAAGGTGATAAGCCTTGCTATTAAGGTGTCAAACCTTGGATATCTCTTCTTCTTTTTCATTTTTTTAAAATTTATATTTCAAGCATACTCCACCATGTATCACTTGTTCCAAACCTCAAAAAACATCTGTAAGGCTCTTTTGTCATCACCACCAACAAGCCCCTGCTTCCAGGATTCCCAAAACTATAAATATTCACTGCCTACAAATAATCCCCAAATCCAAGAGACATCTATAGCTGAAGAAAATTGCAACTTACCCTAAAAAAGCCTATTACTTTTCTACCACCAATTTAACCTCATCCACACATTTACAGATGTCTTTAGTTCAACTATAACAAAACCATGATAGCAAGAACTACTTGCAACTGTAGTTCTGCAATACATTACAGAGGTCACTGGTTGACCAATAGCACATAAGTCTAGAATCAATGGATATGATTGAAATACCAACTACAATGCTCCTTTACCTGCTCAAATTCAGAGGCCCAACCATTGGCACCATGTTGTCGCTCAAATGAGTGAGCCCACGCGTTAGGATCACCATGATCCACTCTGTGTTGGTTAAATTCAGTCACCCATCCTTCTGTAGCATGAGCACCAGGTTTCATTATAGCCTGGGATTCATTCCAATAATCCTCGAGTTCCCGAAACCTTGCAGGCAGAGGTCCTTTACTGTTGACATCACTCTCGATATCTAAAGAAGATAGAAGTGCATTTACCTGGAAAAGTAAAAAGTGCTAAATCAACCGAAACTGTTGAGAAAATGTCTTGCAGAGAACAGGACAAGGCATCTTTAACATGAACAACTCAACAAACAAATTGCTCATAAGATCCGAAGACAAACAAGAAATGACAATGATCCGGAAATTTTTTTACTCTAGGGTGCTCATAGAACAAACCAAAATGACATATTTTACTAGAAAATAAATAAATTTAAATTTCTAACTGAGAAATTCTAAATATGTATGCAAATCGCAGTAAAGAAAATAAGAGAAATTTAGAGGGATAATGATAAAATGTTCAGTCAAATCTCAACTTGTGAAGGCCTGAACTGTTGACAATGGTGTTCATCCCTACTTAGCTTACTCCATGAAGGAATATTCAGAATTGGAGCAAATAAAAGCAACCGGAGAACTTTTGAAGCATACGATACAATTGAGGTAAGAGAAATAAAGTTCCAAACCTGCCCATTAATAAAATCTTCACTTTTATCTGCAAAAAAATGTCGGGCCATGATGCTGGTGCGATCACGTATGCACCGTTTGTCACCAGCGGACAATCCTAACACTGGAAGTGGAGCCGGACGGAAAGGCATTCCACCACGGCTACTTTCAACAAATGAGTGCAAAAAGCTTGACAACACCCTTTGTGGTGGCCCTGAAACACACAATTAGAAGGGAGATAAATCTCAAAAGTAATCTTCAATCCTTTAAGCTGAAGATAGATACTGCTCCTGGTTATTTGATCAGAAAGAGACCCTCGTGCAATTGAATATAAAAGAAATAAACTTCTACATGTTAAATTCCTTTTTTTTTTTTTTTTCAATCTACCTGTTAGCGTTTTGGGGGAAAATAGTTGTTTTTCGTGTGGTCCATATGCCACATTAGGCCAAATGATGATTGGTCATCCCGTATATAAAGTTCATTTACCACTTTCAAAATGTCCTGTTGCTTCATTAAGTCCATAAACACCAGAATAAAGATAAACAAGCTGCTTTCTATGTCCAGAAATTCTACTTGAACTTAGAATGTTGTGCCCAAGACTCCCTCTCTCATCCATAACCCTACTTTTGAGTGGACATACACATGGACAAGTGAACTCTTCTTTGGGTGACCTGGAGCGCTTAGGTAGTCCCTACTAACATGGAAAATATGAGGCGGTTTGGCATCATATTGTAGTATTCAACATAAACGCGTAGGAGGATAGGCACAAAAGGTGCATATGGCCAGCAAGATTGAGGCACTAGTGCACAAAGCAAGAAGCTTCAAGCAGACCTTTTGCCTTATTACAAAATACTACCGTGAAGCTGGAAGAGGATACACAACTTATAACTCACCTGATAATAGAAATAACAAAAGATCATTTCTCTTTCCACCATGAACTATAAAATCTCAATAATGCATCGCTAAGATTCTTGAATGTATAATGATCGCTTCCTGGACTCACTTGGGCAAAAGAACTGTTTCACACATTAACTGGCAATTAAGAAAGTTTAACTAAACTTTTCAAGCTTCTTCCTTACTTCAAAGTTAAGCCCTTCAAGAAATATCATAAAGTAGCTCTGACATCCAAACCTTCAAAAGTATCCCATAATGTGTTTTCTTTTCTTTTCTAAAGGCCAGCTTTTGTCTCTTAGTATTCTGCCAAACACTCTTCCTCAAGTAATCTTTAATGTTGGTAAACAGAACCCAATTCTCCTTTCTTGAACAAGCATCTTGTGATTTATATATTCTCTAACGTTGGAAAGCAGTTAATAAAATGTAGGAAACAAATAGTATAAAAACAAAAAATTTGAGAGATTTACCATCCAAAGTCGGTTGAAGCTGAGGAGCAGCTCCAAGATCATAAATGCGATCAAGTTGAGGAACATGCATAGGCGGAGGTTGAGAACTCTGTATCTCATCCCACGCATTGTCAAGTAGTCTATTGCCATCAACAGAGTTGAAGTTTCGAAGAAAGTCCGAGCTCTGAACAAAACGACAACGCAAATTAAGTACAAGACTAGAAGTGAAGGCAGTGAAAAAAGATTAGAGATTCGATTGCCAGTACCTGAGTGCCAGGTTGCATAAACGGCTGCTCAAACTCCGAGCCAGGAAGTTGCTGCAGGTGGCCATGGGCGTCCGGATAAAACTGCTGCTCAGAAGCTGTGGGCGTGGATTGAGGTATCTCCTTCAACCTTTCCTGCGCGTGAATTGAACAGAAGCATGAGAAAACGACGCCATAGAAGCCACTGATGATGAAATTGAGGATCGAAAATTCAAAACGAAGAAGAGAAACTGAAATTGAAAAGAGCGAAGAGGGAGACGACGAACCTGTGTCTTGGAAGAAGAGCCGATAAGAGCGTTGGCGAGAGCACCGAAAGGATTGGCGGAAGAAGATGATCCTGGAACCGCACAAGCTGCACCGCCAGTCACAAGCTCGCGCATCGCCATGGTCGATGGTCTTCTTCTTCTTCCTCTTCAATCCACAACAGAATTATACAACAACCACCACCACCACTGTTTTTTTTTTTTTTTTCTGCGTTATTAAATATATATAAAATAAAATAAAAATGAATAAATTTAAGTCGGTTGGTTGGGTTGGGAATTGAGAATATGTAGAGATTAGCCTTTTGGGGATAACAGCTTTTGATGGCTTCCAGTTCCTCTCGGTTGTCTTCGCCTGCCAAAGTTATCAATGAATTTCAATTTTTTCCTTTTTTCTTTATTATTCTTATTATTATTTTGGTTCATCTTCCTCGTTGGTTCGTGACGCTGCTGACGTGGGCGAGAATACACAACTTGCCTTTGTCCATGAGCTCTCTATCTATAGTTGGGTAGAATTTTATTTTTAACAAAAAAAACTCCAGATTTCGTCCAAAAATATAATAATAATAAAACTCTAGTAAATTTCAATTTTTTTTACTTGCAAATTGGGAGAGTGAGAATTTGAATCTCTGTGTGTATAAGTAACTGCTTGTAACTATTAAAGTTACATTTTTGCTCTAAACTTTAAATCATTCAACTTGATTTATCAAGACCACTATAAAGTAAAACTTAAAAAGACCGATCATTTATACCATAAAATTGTATTGTGGCAGTATGGTTGAAAGAGTGATTTGTATTTTTTATGAGTTGTGTTATAGTCAATCTTACATGCGCGTAAATGATTTTTTATGTATGTAATCACGATGTATAAAATTTAGGCACATAAATCTTGTGTTACCCTTAAGTTACATATAGTTGAGTGCATAGTGGGCTTTTTTTCCCCCCTTTTAATAGGGAAGGGATATCAAAAGAGTGGTTTCTATCAATTATTTTTAGTTTTATTTTTATGTAAGGAAGGGAATATAGGAGTTTATTATGTTGTGGGCCTAGAAGAATTTGTGGCCTTCTATTTTTGGGTTGGGCCAGATCGCATTGAATCGTTCCAAAACACAGGCTGAGGCCCAACCCCTGAAACGAACTGAGCGAGTCTGAGTCAGCAACTCAGAAATTGGAAGAATAACAGAGTCAAAAAGCTAAAGAAAAACGAAGCAAAACGAAGGGCCAAAAATCCCCAAATCGGAAATCGGGAGAATGGCAGAGTCGTCGAGCAGCGGGCTGACGTTCAAGCTTCACCCTCTGGTGATCGTGAACATATCGGATCACTATTCTAGGGTTAAGTCTCAGATGCACCCGCCCATCACCAACACAGCGACAACAACAACAACGCCACCACCCAACAATGGCGCCGAAGGAGCAGTAGAAACAGCGCCTTCTTCTTCTTCTTCCTCTGCCTTGGCCTCGTCTCCAAGGGTCTTCGGCTGCGTTATTGGGGTTCAGAGGGGCCGCACAGTCGAGATCTTTAACAGCTTCGAGCTCCTTTATGATCCTGCAACTCACTCCCTCGACCGCGCCTTCCTCGAGAAGAAGCAAGAGCTCTGTTGCGTTCTCGTTCCTTTATGAGTTTTCATTTATTTTTGTGTGATGGTTTTAGGGTTTCAATGAATGGTTGCGCTAACCCAATAATCTTTTTCTTTCTTTTGTCAGATAAGAAGGTGTTCCCGCACTTTTACATACTGGGATGGTACTCTACGGGTACTGATGCTCAGGAATCTGATATGAACATCCACAAAGCTGTAATTTTCATCACCTTTCTCATTGCATATGCTTATGTGCAACTTTTACCTTTTGGAATCCCTAAACACTATATTATGTGACACTTTCAAAGACCTAATCACGTCAACTATACCCATCAAGGGTTCTTTCTTGAATTTGAAGTTCTATTGCCAAAGTTTCAAGTAATTGCACACTAGAGCTTTGTGCGAGTGACCAATGCTGTCTGGATGCATGTTTCTTTTTAGTTATGATGATTAAGATGCATTTTATTTTCGCATTGATAATAATGCTGCGTGTTTACTTTGTCACAGTTGATGGATATCAATGAAAGCCCTGTTTATGTTCTCCTCAACCCTTTGATCAACCCTGCCCAAAAGGATCTCCCAATCACTATTTACGAAAGTGGTATGTCAGCTGCATTGTTATCTTACTATGTATATGAGCTTTTGTGAGCATTGCCAATTAGTTGTACACCTAGGATTTTCCCCATTTTTTGAATTACCTATGATATCTAGTGTCACTGTGTCATTATCTCTAGCTGATGTGTGAGTTTGCACGTGTTATCTTCCTGCAGCATACATGCAGTTCATTCTTGTTCCTATATACTAGCATGGATCACTTATTTCTGTTTACACTGGTTGGTTGTTGTTTGTTTGACGTACTGTATTGGAATCATCCATTTTTTGTGCTGCCTAAGCAGCAATGCTTGAGAAACTTTGGCAAACTAAAATGCTATAGTGCCAGTGCCATTTCTTTCTAGATACTCTTTAAGATAAGGTTGCCCATTAAACTTCGTTGTTGTTCAGGCTTGGTCGTTTTGTAATAAGTAGGCTGTTCTTTGCGTCTTGGCATGTTTAGAATTTCCATAAATAAATAAAAACCCTCACATTGATGATGTGCTGCTACAATTTTATCAATTTTGGGCTCTCCTTTCTCAATGTTATATAGGAATTTTTTTTTTCTTCGTTTGTTGTATAATTAATAGTTCTTTTAATTCTCATTAGTTCTGTTAAAGTCATGGTCCCAAGTGAAATCCATGTGCTGAATTTTGTGATTTTTTTTAACTAGTATAATTCGTTAGGGTCTCTCCCCTTTTGTAAATGAAGGGTCTTGGAAGTTCTTTTTCTTTTCGCCCCCCAAATATTCTAGGTTTCATTCTTATGAGAACTTATGTGATTTGAACAGATTGCTTGCTTCATATAGTTTCTGTTTATATGTTCACTGTCTTAACTTTTTTTTGGTTTTGTGGTGTTAACGTTACAATTCTAGAGCTGCATGTCATCGATGGGATTCCACAGCTGATTTTTGTCAGTTCAAGTTACACGATTGAGGTTAGACTTATTCATCTACCTTAAATCTTATTAACTATTATCAAGCAGGGTTACTAATGCATTTTATTTTTTATTTTTTTGTGTTTCAAAGACGGTAGAAGCTGAACGTATCTCAGTGGATCATGTCGCTCATCTTAAACCATCTGATGGAGGTTCAGCAGCAACTCAATGTGAGCTCTCTCTCTCTCTCTCTCTCTCTCTCTCTCTCTCTCTCTCTCTCTCTCTCTCTCTCTCTGTGTAATTGTGTGGAGGTATGTGTTTCATCTATTTCTGATTAGAACCTGGTCTATTTTGTGCAGTGGCTGCTCATCTTACAGGAATTCACAGTGCCATCAAGATGCTAAATAGCAGAATTAGAGTGCTTCATCACTATCTTCTAGCTATGCAGAAAGGTGTGTACATGCTTTTAGTAGAAGATGATGGATTCATTATTAACATAGATATCACTATGTGAGTACATTAGTTTTCATAAAGAAGCTAAGGCGAAGGATACAATCAACCCCCAGAACTTTGAAGGAAAAAAAACAGATAAGAAAAGCCCCAAAAACATAATTTAACCCCTCTTTAAACTGAGTCAGATGCCTAAATGAGTCTTATACCTCAGAACTAATAAAAGCAATTGTAATAATTGCTGTTGTTTCCTTGTATGCAGGTGATATACCTTGTGAGAATTCTCTGCTAAGGCAAGTATCAAGTCTTCTGAGGAGGTTGCCTGCCATTGAATCGGGGAAATTTCAAGATGATTTCTTGATGGTGAGTGTTGCTTGTTTCAAGATGATTTATTTTCAGTATTTACGTGTGATGTCTGATTGCAGATACTGGCTGCAGATAAGCTGACATCTTTATCTCATTACTTGCTCTGTTGCTCACTCCTTTGTTTTTTCTTTTTTTCTTTTTGTAGGAATACAATGACACATTATTGATTACATCTTTAGCTGTGCTTACCAACTGCTCAAGGTATGAACTGAACTGAACTTTTCAATGTCGATCATTCTATTACAATAGAATCCTGTAAGAGCTATTTAAAAAAAATAGAAGATAAAGAGTATAGCGTCAACGTAAACTATTCTATGTGAAACCATTTTGGTGCTAGGTATGAAATTGTGTTCTTACACCTGGAATATTGTTTATTCAATGGGAGTTGTCATAGGGTTTAGCATACAAATAAGGTTCAAATCTACGATCGCAATTATACTAATGCACTTACCAAGTTTGCACTCAGAGCAGGTGTATATTTTGTTGATATTCGCATTGAGGAATTATTATACTACAGTAGTTGAATGACTTTTTATCACCTTTTCATTGTTACCATAAGCAATGCATTAGTCGAATATGAAATTGTAATTGTCATTTCATAGCTTATTAATTTCATAGCTTATTATGATATTGTAACGAGATTTTATTTTTGTTTTCTCAGTACAATGAACGAGCTAGTCGACAAGTTCAACACTGCATATGACAGGCATACTCGAAGGGGTGGACGGACCACTTTTTTCTGAAAGCATCTTTGCCAATCTGGCCGTCTTTAGTTTCTTCGAGAACTTTTTGGGTGCTGCTATTTTGTTTTGACTCTGCATAGCACATAGAAGCTTAGAAATTATTGCCAAGACCTAGACAATTCAGAAAGAAATATAAATCTCATCTCTCTCTCTCTCTCTCTCTCTCTCACACACACACACACACACACTATATCAATGAAAAATTTTCATTAAAATAGTTCCTTATCCAGACATCAGTGTACGGATTGAAAAAGAAAAATGGAAAAAAAGGACATGAGTGTAGGAGCTGTGTGCATCTCTGCCTTTAGAAAACCCATAAAGTCTCGTTGACCGGTATCTTTGAGACGGATTTGGCATCTTCCTTTATCAAATTAAAATACACTGAAAAAAAAAAAAAAAAAAAAAAAAAACAAAAGCCCAAAGAAAAGTTAAACATAAACCAACCAAACTCTAAACGAACTGCACATCACCACTTGAAGAACCGCCGCAATCCGGCCAGCAACAGCAAAGCAAGAAAACAGTCTACTTTGCATCAAATTCCAAATGCCATATATTGGCTCAGCAATTTAAGCTGTGACCATCACAAGCAACCTACATTAACAATGCCCTAACTAATTAGGGTTCAAATAGACAGTTCGGATGAGGAGACAAGGATGCCATTGCCATCTCCATCCGCATACAACCATTCTCCCTCGTGAATCAAGACCCCTCCAATACTTACAGGAACATGCTTTTGGCCAGACCCATCCCATAATCTCAGCCGACCGAGCCAGCATCCCTCCGGTGACAGCACGTCGCATGCTTCCTCCTCCATCAACCACTAAAACCCTACCCTCGCCCTTCGTGGAGAGAAGCTCTATAACCAAAGTATTGTCCTCAAACACCTTCAGCGTCACGACAGGGCCTGCGAATGCCTGCCATTTTCCATATTTCTGGAACACTTGCGGCACAAGACGCAGGTCTCCACTGGCCAGAAGGTCAGGATGTGCATCGCAAATGTCGGTTGTTGCTAAAGCAGCGGCCCCAGGTTTCTCCTGTACTCCGAGGACACGCCAACAACCTGAAATCTCTTCTCGAGGTTGAGCCAAAGCTCACGCGACGAAGCGAGTCCTGCTGTAAATGGGAGGACATGTTCAGAACATGTTGACCTCATCCAGGTTAACATGGCCTGATCCTTGTCGTGCCAAATCTCAAAGGCTGGATTAATTTGATCAGTGAGATCATTTCCTTCCTTGTCGGTCAAGAACTGAGCTGGAGAAGGTTCGCTGCCATCAATAATTCCCATGAGCTTGGAACGACTAAAGATTTGCTCGAAAAGTAGCTTCCAGGAAAAGTAATTCTGGCGCTGCAGCTTTGCAGGTATCACTGTAGCTATTTTCTTTAGGGTGACAGAGGTATATGAATATCCTTGAATTCCACGGCTAGTAGGAACAGATTCGATCATTGTAGTTTCAATGTGTTTAATTGATTAGCTCTAAAGTGTGTTTGTTTGGCTAGAAAATAGGAAAGGAAAATTTCTCTTGATAGAGAACTTGTGATGCCCTACTTGAGGCTTTTAATTGGTTGCAGCTGCTGGAAGATCGAATCTGGGTAAGGCCGCTCAAAAGATTTGATAAAATTTAATATTTGTAATAATATTGGAGAGATTATATAAATAAGCCACATTTGTTTTCTTTTCTCACAAAAAGTTTCTCATGCATTGAAAACGAGACCAACTTGAAATAGAATACAAGCCACATGACACATGCGGGGTTCAAAATATTTTTCCTTTTCTGTCGAGGTGTAAAGTATATTGTATTGATGAAAGGTGCAATAGTGCGTTGGTCTCTTCCACCTCAACTCACATAGGAAGAGATTTACAAAATTCCAGTCATTCAATGAATATTTGTGTAAACCACCCTCTCCAATTGCTTGTACGCAAAAAAAGCGCTCTTAATCAAGGCTTCATATTCAAAGTTCCAGTAACGAGTGTTTTCTTCCAGTTTATTGTAAACAAAAATATAGCCTAAATTAGTTGTGCACCTAGGGTTTTCCTGATTTTGTGAATTTCCTATCATATCTAGGGTCATATCCATGGCTGGTGTGTGAGTTTGTATACATGCCCATTAAACTTGGCTTTTGTTCAGGCTTGGTCATTTTGAAATAACTAGGCTGTTGTTTAAGCTTCTTGCTTGGCATGTTGAGAATATCCATTTGACTAGTTTTCTATCAAAGACGACCCCTCACATTGATGATGTTGTTGTGCTACAATTTTATCTATTACAGGCTATCCTTTCTCAATGTTGTTTATAATCAAGAAAAGACCAACTCTATATCCAAAAATAGTTTTGGTTTTGGATATATGCAATGCAATGATAACTTCTGGATGTCTATAGAAGCACTCAAAACAGAAACAAACCAAAAACAATTAAAATTTAGGTATATGAATGCAATGATAACTTTTGGATGTTGGTGTTACAGCTTCATATATATGGATGAATTCTTACAATAGAATGGGTCCATCAAATAAGATAGAGAAACAACTCTTCGTATAAGGGGGGCTTTCATTGAGGATATCCAGCTCTATGGAATTGCCATCCATCATAACATCCCATTTCACAGCCCTCCAAACATATTGTCAGCCATGGCCTCTGGCTATGAATTTTGCTAAGAGTATGATATCCTTTGCTAGCAAGAGGTGTGCCCCCAATACCAAGCCAGTGTAGTCCAGGGAAGGAAGGCCTCTTAAGAAACCTCAGGGAATTAACAGACAAACCAGTGCAATTCAGAAGGTCAAGCCTCCGAAGTAGTTTACATTCGTCCCGAAACGTTTTCCTCATTGCCAAACAATCTAGAGAAACATCAGTCACAGAGCAATGCCGGAGACACAACTCGGTAATCTCAGTACCAGCCATGGCAATTGTAAAAACGGCTTTATCTGATATTCTAGGCATGTGTCCTAAATCCAGGGCTGACAATGTTTTGCGAATTGTGCCTCCACCATGGAACAAAAAAGAAATTCCCTCATCAGTGACCCTCTCACAGTGTCTGAGACACAAATGTGTTATGGATGGAATCCCCTGGGCAAGAACCGATAAGCCATAATCGGTAATATCAGCTCCTGCGAGATTCAGCATACTTAAGCTACGAAGGGATGAAATGGAACCGAGGCAGGAATCTGCTATGCTCCTACACCCACACAGGTCAAGCACCTCCAGGACCCTAGAACGGGTCAGCTGCTTCACGGTTTCACTAGTTATAAGACTGCAGGACAGCAACTTCACCTCAACAAGGGAACATTGGAACTCAGTAACATCAAGAAAGGCCAAGTCTGACAAAAAAAAGGCATTCCGAGCTTCAAACTTCTTCAACTTCAGACACGAGTGTAAGATCGATGCATAACCTGCATCACTGACTTTGGAAAACCCACAGAGTCTCACAGACTCTAGACCTTTGCAGACCTCAGATAGAAGAAACATGCCCATATCGTTTACCCTTTTGAATGAGACTTGCTGGTTATGTCTACTTCGTATAAGAGACAATCCCATCAAATGATGGAAGGAGGCCAAATATTGAAGCCCGGTGTTGGTTAAGTCATGATTTGGTAATGGTTGCTTAACTGGTCTGTCTTCAAGATCTAGCTCTACCAAAGTGGGGAGATTTCCGGAAATGGCCATGATTAGCTCATCGGATATAGCATCTAAGACAAGGGACAAGCGCTGCAATGTGAATACAGATGATAATGGAGAGACGGGGATGCTGACATGAGATGTTTGCACACTGTTCCTATCAGCACCAACTCTAATCTTATCCATAAGACGAATTACATCTTGCTCAAGCACTGACTGCAACTTCATACTTTTGAGAGCACTAGGCAGGAAGAAATCAATGGACTGAAAAGCATTTGCTCCTACATCTCTCCCTCGAATCTTAAGAGAAAAAGACTGTTTGATTACCAAAGAAACAAACTTTAGCTTTTATACATTCCTTTTCTGATGAAACATGTTTTCTCATATGAAGTTTTACATTATATATCAAAGAGCAGCATTCAGACACAATAATATTACCTCCAAGCACAAGCATCCATTAAGCATTTGGTCCAGGTTGGTCTTAAATGCTTCAGTTGAGCACTGGTCTACCAATTCTAGCACAAGCACCCTAACAAAAACCTTCTCGTTACAGAAAAGATCAAGATGCAATCTTGGGTTGGGCAAAACTAGACAAAATATCAAAATGGATTACCTGAGATTGGGGCAGGCCTCCCCGATGGAAGTGAAGACTTGATAGGACAGCAGGGAGCAGCTTAACAAATTCAGTTCTTGAAGATGTGTGTCCAGAATAACTCCGAGTGACAAATTGTCAAGGTGGAGACAATTTAGGGTGAGGCTGTGGAGGCCCCTGTAGCCACCAACGATACTATTTAGAATCTGGGCATCAGGAGAAAATGCCTGCATATACAATTGCAATTGCCATTCTTTTTATAATTTTTAGTTCAAAAAAGAAAAGGCAAATAAAAGAAACCCAAGTAGAATTCAGAAAGAAAAAGACTTTACAGAGAGATTGATAGACGAGAGTAAAGGCAGGGCCTGAGAAACTGAGAAGCTCATGGCTTTGTTAACGCACGAAACTGAGCACAGAGTCTCTATTTCCAACTTGAGCAGAACTTCCTCTATCAATAAGCTGCTGGGCAGTCTCTCCAAACCCATCCTCCTTTCTTCTTTTTGCTTCTTCTGCTCCATCTTCTCTAATTTGGGATCAACAACTGCTCAGTTTCGACCTATCTGTATGAAGAAGAACTAGTTTTGGGACTTGTCACCATTGGGTTTACAAGGCTCTTTCTTTACGGGCTAACCCAATAACCCATCACCAATGCAAAGCAATTTAACAAAAACGCAAAGCCCATGAAGTCACTAGTCCATTCATGTAGATTTACATGACAGTTGAATCTTGAAGAAACCTAATGTGTTGCTACTATTGGAGAAAAGTCGCAACAGGGATAGTAACGTTTTGCCATCCCCGATAAATAATGTTATGTCACATGGAAGTATTATCACGCATGTCATAGCATTATTGATCGGGTATAACAAAATAGTATTATTCCCGTTTTATGGAAGCCTTTTCCCTAATATTGGCAATATGGTGTCATAATTGAATAGTAATTGAAAATACTCGGCCCTACCAGCTGATAAAAACTAACACATTCTTTTGTTCATAAAGAAAATTTAATGCGTACACAGATGCTAACAAAAGTGAAATAACAAGTTCCAAATACAATTGACTTCAGAACTCAGTGCTCTTATTGGTTTGACAGTTTAAATGTGAAGCAACAATGCTGATTCAAAGAGACAGTTCAGATGTGGAGATGAGGATGCCATCACTATCTGCATACAACCATTCGCCTTCACGAATCAAGGTTCCTGCAATGTTGATCGGAATATGCTTTTCGCCAATGCCTTTTTTGCTTGATTTCACCGGATGAGATGCCAAAGCCCTCACCCCAATATCACATCCGTTTATCTCATCTACATCTCTGATGCAGCCATTTACCACAATACCAGCCCATCCCATGTTTTGAGCCAACTGTCCCAAATTCCCCCCAACCAAAGCACATCTCATGCTTCCTCCACCATCAATAACTAAAACTCTTCCCTCACCTCTGGTTTCCAGAAGCTGTCTTACTAAAACATTGTCCTCGAATACCTTAAGTGTGACAATGGGGCCTGAGAATGCTCGGCATTGTCCGTATATCTGGAATATTGGTGGCAGAACACGCAAATCTCCACTGCCTAAAAGGGCTGCATTCGTATCACAAGCTTCAGCAGTTGCTAAGGCAGCCATATTTCTCCTGCAGATACAGTCAACATATCATTAAAATGTGGTACAGAAAATAAAACTACTTTAGCACAAGTTCAACAAGCCTTCATAATAGTTTCTAGATTTTTATCTCCCTTACAATATTGCTGGAATACTTAAGAGAAAACAGAGGGCCTAAAAGAACCATATGTTATGCACACGCAAATATAGCACCGGCGTCATGCATAGAATTGTCCTACGTATCACTAGCTTAGTAAATTTATTGACCATATTTACATTTCATATATCCAAATAAGGAAAAGAACATAGCTTTTTGAACTTTCCACCTCTCATCTTCCACTTATCTTCATTATCATCTTCACCTCAGTTCTACATACTTCAAAACTATGGAGGCAAGGGATTTGCTACATTGTGCAACTTAGCTGAGGGACAGAGAGCTAGATTTGATATATGTGTGTGTCCTTCTGTTTCAGATCATCACACTTCAAAAAGGGGAAACTAATTTATCTATGGCTCCTGCTATCAGAGCTTATGTTGCATGAACACCAAAAATAAATATATCCACAATGTTTAATGACATGAGGAGAGACAAAGACCAACTTCTTTATGCACAAATGTGTTTCCAATTGCACTTCAACAACATTCGGGATTGCGGACATTCAGAACTATAAATTATGAAAGAATTCAGGATTGGCATCTCTGTTCTTCCCATCAGCAGCTTCAGTACAATCACCTAATTTCAACCCATACATCAAATTTGGATTTTGAGAGAGACAGAGTGACAATCATCCAACACCTCTGCCTTCAATGTTTTCTTTCCCAATGCATGCATCAAGAACAGAATCATAGAAGCATGAGTTAAAACCAATTGAAAGTCAAAGCCCCATCTTCAGATGAAATCTAGAGAAAGCTAATCAGGCCAAGCTCAAATCTTCCTAAATGCCCCAAAAATGGAATGAGCAGCAGAAGATTAAAGAATGTTTTGGTTAACAAAAGGAAAAAAGATCCATTGAATCCATTAGATCCATTGAAGATCACATACTGGGAAGGGATGAATACTTTTGATCTCAAGTGAGTAGATAGAGGCATAAATTGACAAAATTTTATTTAGAGATAAAACTTAACAAAGAAAACTCCAATGGAACCTGAGGGTAATAGGAATAAATTTACCAACAATCTACTATTAGAGTAATAGGAATAAATTTTTCATTTACAAACTTCAATAATTACTGCTGCTCTATTTATATAATGAACTAATCAGTAACAACTGACAAGATGCTAACTTCCAGAAACCATGAATATGATATTATCATTTAGCATTGAATTGAAACAAATAAATAAATAAAATAAAACCAAAAAACAAAAAATTCATCTTGAGATTCTTGACAAGACTTTGTGACAAGCAAAGCTGAAAAACAAGAAATTGAAGCTTACCCAACAAAGAATGAAATGGCTGTATGAAGGTGGAGAGCTTTGGGGTTTAATCTTCACCCATCAAATGTGAAAGAGGGTCTCTTTGAATTGTGATGGTGGTGGTGGTCAGCGTTTTCTCTTCTTCTATCTTTGCTCAGTCAAGTCTTCATTCTTTTATATATTGTGAAGTACAAAAAGAGTCAAAAGCTGATATCAGCCTCCCAGTACTAGTTAACAATTTCTTAGTAGATTATCCTCTTGGTTTTTGTGCCTCTGTAAAATTGCACCAGGCGCCAAAGGTAGTTTGTCCTATGTTTTCTGTTTTACAGAGAACGATTTCAATTCCCATTGACCCAAAAATAAATAAAAAAGACTGTAATTCCAAACTATTTTACCCCCCCTTATGTGGCCTGCATGGGCTTGACCCAGATCAAGTCAAAGGAATTAACTTCTAGGCCTAGGCAAGGTCTAATTTTTGGGCTTAGTTTTAAGCGTTGGGCTGCCCTGAAGTTTAATCTCATGGGCTGTTGACTCGTCTCACGGGTCAGGTTGTGTTAAGCCCAGGCCAAACGAGAGAATGTCGCTCAAACCCTACATGTAGTTCGACAAAAAACAAAGGGAGTTTGTATAATGAGAGAGCTATGTTGAGGGTTTCAATTTAGCCGTTCAATAATAGTTTTGTAATTCATCAGATGGCTATTAAGGATCTCCTTATTATAAAAAGCCTAACGAATGAGTAGTTTTTGAATTATGATTTAGGTCGGTCCAGCCCAACCCACAAATTTGACCCAGTATATAAAACTTCAAATTCAGCTCCACCAAGTCCAGTACCAACCAGGCCCAAATTAGGCCTGGCATGCATGAGCTTGGTTGTATTGTATCGTTATAATGAATTCAAATCAATGAAATGATATTTAAGGTTCATGGCCATTGCTTTCACTCTTATCATTTGGTCGGCTCAAAATGTCAAAGCAAAAAGGGTCAGGGAAGAAAACAAAATTTGAACTCTCCCATATTGGTAGGTATGAAGAAGAAAAAGTTTCAAGATTTGAGGGAGAAGCCTAGGAAAGAAACGTGGCACCCACGACTTATAACTTTTGAATGAAATTACCTTCCCTACCCATAATTATACATCATGATTACAGGTAAGAAACATTGGACCAGCCTTCAATCTGCTGCATTATTCAAAAGTCTTTAGCTAGATATGAGCTATTTTGTTTGTCTAGCCAATGATGCCAAAATGGTGAAATTAGTTACTCAAAGCCCTTTTAGGCTTTCACATGGCTCAAAAGTTATATATATCTTATGCAGCACTCAAAATCCTTATTTGGTTGGATCGAAACATATAATTAATCATTCTTAAAAGGATATTGATAGTGAATTTCAAATATTTAAAAATCTAGCGTTAAGTTGTCTATACATATATGACTGATAACTGTTGAATAATGTAAACTATACAAGGGATTACACCAATCAGTAACGATTATCAATGTAGACGAATTGACAAGACTCCCTCCATGTACGACTATTAAACACAAAATGGTAAAGCAATTGATTTTCAATAGTATTTTAGTGAAATCAAAAGTATAGATATGAATTATGAATATATAATTCTTACCATTGTTATTGTTTGATCACTTGACCCCCCTATCCACAAAGTTAAAGGTACCAGCAGCAGGAAAGCTTTCTTTTCCTAGTATTAGAGACAAAAATCTCATAATATCAAATCTTTCCTAGTCCTTTGAAAAGAAAGCCAAAAGAACTATTTGGGACATCAACTTTTTCCCCTCCTGTGAACATTATCACCAAGTAATGATTATATGTAGCATTTCTGTGACATTTGCCTATTTGCTTTTAGGGTTTCTATCAAGTTAATTTGTCACAAACTAAAAATCCAAGATCAAGACAAGAGAAGGGTACATATATTATTAATAGCTATACTATACAACTGCCGTGGTGGTGGTGTGGAAGAAGCAATTGAGACGTCTATTTACAAGCCAACCAATTTCAACTAATTGTAGGGTCTCAAAGGCACATTTTATAATTTAGAATCAACAATATCCCATGGAAAACGCAATGTACCAAATTCAACTAAAGTCAAATATTTCGGAGGCTCCACCGGAGACCAGGCTCCCTTTCCTTGGGAGCCCTACTCTACTTGGGTTTGTTTTTTGCCTTACCTTTTGGTACACTCCAAGCTTTCTGTTCATTTGATTTGATTAATTAATCTTTACATCTGTGATGCATATGATTCTCAACTTGTTTGAACACATCTTTTCAAATTATTTCGAAACATCTTTTAGATGAAGCTCTAGACCACACTAGGATAGCAAGAAAATGAAAAATATAGTACAAATAATTTCGTTGTTTTCTTACCAAGAACTGAGAAAATGAAAAAGAGAAAACAAATTTTTATATTTTGGTACATCAAATTTTTTACTAACTAGGAAAAACGATGCACCAAATAGAGATTGAAGAGGCGCAAGTTAAAGAAGGTGTACAAGATTGAGAATTCGCACTCAAGCAAGTTCTTTCGTGCTAGATTACCCAAAATAGGACATTCAAAGTTGAAACGACGATCTAGCGAAGTAACAAGTCCAACTTTATCGTCTATTAGTGTGTCTATAATTTTTTTTGTGTTTCAATATTCTTTTTTCTTCTATTTTAAGATAGTTTTATTTGTAATAGTTATTTAGGAATATTCTAGAATATTGGGTCTTAGGGTTTTTCCTTTTTCTATTCAAACAATTTTAAGCATTGTACTCGTCCAGATTATGTTTTAGGGTGTGAAGCTTTTACCCTTTATTTTGTGTTTCTCATTGTGTCACAAGAGAAACAAAGGAGATAACATGAATTTTTGCCAAACATAAACAAGTTACGACATATTAAATAAGGAAAAAAGAGAATGTGACAAACCGCAATAAGTTTATCACTACTTAGGGGAATGAGAAAGAAAAAAGGCTAAAAAAACCTACCATTAAACAATCATGATAACGTTACAAATAAAACTAACAAAACAATAAGGAAATAAGAGAGAATACAATAAAATATAAGAGATCGCTTACCCATTTTAGGGGAACGAACAAAACAAAATCAACAAATCTAACATAAATAGTTACGTGAATAGTAACAGTCATTGCCTTGCCTTTACCCTTTGTCATGGCAAATAGGTAGAAGTGCTCTTAAGGATATGAGTAAAAGAAAACAAATGTGCTAATGAAAGTGACCATCAAACAAATTTGGGCAAGTTGTGACCTACAAATATGGAGACCATATAGGGAGGCAAGATAACACAACAAAATACAATCAATCAATCAATCAATCACACACTAAGAAGAACAACGTGAAAAACAAATAAAGATCCTAGCAAAAAGATATCACCAATAGACAAAATACTTTACATTGTCATTTATTAATCGATGAATGATATATATGTGTATCTTATTTACTAATAACATTTTTCACGAAAGTCAAAACTACCTACCTAAGTAAGAGTTATGCATGTCTTACTTTTGCATGAGATGTGATCAACAGAAAAGCTAACAAGTACGATGCAAGTAAATTGATTTGATCAACAACATAGCCATTAAATATAGTCCAAGAAGTTCTATCATTTCCATACCAAGAGGGATGGGGAGAAAGGAAAGTGCATTTGCCATTATGTTCAAATGAAATAATGAATACCAACTTAATTAATAAGGTATACACATGAAGATGGACAAAAATAAGTATATATAGAGGAGGAGTAGGGTTGAAGAACCCGTGAAGAGTGTATTCTATAATTATATATAATATAAGCTGGTCTATCATCTCATGTATATATGGGCTATGGCTTTTTGGCATGGTGGGGGGCAGTGTTGATTTCGCACTTTATTCATTACCAACTTATATAAATCAATAAATAAAACAAAAGCGACGGTCCATAAATCACCCTGCTTTCTTTGCGAGGATTCCGCTGTTTTCTAGCAAAACCAATAACATATAGCCTTTAATTTAATTTAATTTATTTTAATTTATTTTTTCAATCATAGGTGTATGACAATGCTGCTAATGATTTTATAAATGAACAAAGAAAATGACCAAAAATTAGTGTGTGTGTGTGTGTGCCTTTCTTTGCTTTTTCTTTTTTTATAATTTACTGAATTTATTTAATAATAATAATATTAACATTTATTATTGTATTATTTTGTTGGATTGGAGTGCAAAGTGCGAATCTAGCGGGGTGTTGGGTGTTGTTTAGAAATCGATGCACTCGTGTGAAAAGCATACTGACAAAATGCACCCCCACCGAGCTACAAGCTTACCAACAACAACTACACAAATTTTGGCAGACTTGACTTGGGTTTTGGGTTTTGGGTTTTGGAGAGTTGAGTTTAGTGAGGCACTCCGAGAGAGATCCCCCCACAACCCTATGCCCCGCGCCCCGCGCCTTCTCTCAGCTTTTCCAGGTTTTCTATATTTATACCATCCACCACCAACACCACCTTCTTCTTATTATAATCTTAAGGTAATTACGAGAAAATTTTACTTAAATCGAAAACGTGGGCGATATTTTAAATCAATCACACAGTATTGTGTGTTTTAATTTTTTAATATTGCATTGCGTGAATGACTTAGAACATATATCGACACATGAGATTGAGTGAACAAAATAAAAAATATTAATTAACTCTTCATCAAGTGTTATATATATATATTTTTCTTATTAGTGTTGGACTATATCTCAAATTCGGATGTATGATTTCCATTTGAAATAAAATGAAAGAAAGAGTTGAGTTAGTTGAAGTGCAGATATTGTGGAGTATAGCGCGAAGTTTTATGTGTGAGAGATAGAAATTCTATGTTTTTGCTTTATAATTTGCCTTATTATCTTGGTTGGTTGGCACTCGAAAAAGCTATTCGCCACCCTCAAACTTTAATGACAATTTTACTCCTTTTGTAAAACCACTAAAATTGAAGCCTTACAGAAGAAGTAGAAGAAAAAAAAAATCTCAATTTGTTTTTAAACATAAATTATGGATGTGGGGAGGGGAGCAGTTTTTGGGGGACCAATACACTTAACGAAAAAAAATATATTAATAATGTTATTAGGTCTCAACGTGCCTATCCAATAAGCTTCTTACTTCTCCCCCTTTCTCTCTCATGCAATGGACGTCCAACTTAAAAGTCATTGCTTGCTACTTCATACTAACTTTTTAGGTCTTCAGAATATGTTTTTTTAGTACCATTTATTCAATGTTATGACGTAAGATTCGAGAGCATTCTTTTATATTTATCCTCTTTTTCTATGTAACTAGTAGAGAATTATTGATGTATCTAATTTGATACAAGATTCTTTAATAAGTATTTTAAGTTAAGGATTTGTTACATATTTATAATTTTGGGTGTTGAATTTGCATATAAAAAACTACTACGTAAGTAGGAACTTTTATATTTCTGTCAATAACAATGTGATATTTGTGCATAATTTTTTTTTTTTATAAATGTTTTTGATGAATTTTTTTTGTATATGTGTCAAACTGTGATTCGCACGAATGAATAGTATCTCCTTACAATTAAAAAGATAAGTATTATCTTTTGTAAAGAGACCTCGATTATCACGTAATTCGGATGAATAATAAAATCTTTCATGATATATTTTATTTGCTAGAGAAGAGCAATTTTTCAATTGATAAGATTTAATAAGCTAGATTCGCATACATGTTGAAGACAAGATGGAAAAAACTTGTAATAAGTTATAACAATATAAAGAGAGGTACAACAGACAAATCCTCTTTTATGCAGCATTTACTATAATATTATCTCAGTTTCCTTTTTATTTGGTAAATGTTGAACCTTGTTGATGTATTGAGAGTCGATCACAATTTTTTTTTATAAATCTATTTGTGTTGGGATTTGAAGACTGTGTTTCCGAAAACCACCAAGGAATATATCTCACTTTGTACTTGGTACTTTTTATTGTAATTTTATAAAAATAAAAATGAGAGAGTGAGAAGCTGAGTTCAAGACCTTAGATGTAAGAGTAAAAAAACAGAAAATCTGATTTTATTTATTTTTTTCTACAATAATTATATTAATTATACATCACATTTCTCGTAAAAGTGAATGAGACTTATAGAAAATGAGTCCTCTAAATATAGTAAAAAGAACTATACTTAATAAATGTGATAGATGTAACACTAGATAAGAAGGAATATTAGTTGCCATTCTCCTTTGACAATGTGAACTGGAAATTCATTTACTAGATCATCTTTTACCGTTAATTTTTAAAATAAAAATCAACCAATTTGAAAACCATTTAGTTCATCAAATCCAATTATTATCAAGTAAATAAGGAAATCCAATGTTTACTTCAAAAATGGTAACAAAATAATAACAATGATAATAAAAAAGGAAGGATATCACAATCAAATTTAGAGACGTACGTGCGGGGTAATCCGTCCAACTGCCCAAGAGCCCCGAAATTGTCAGAAATTGACAGAAGAAAGAGAGAGAGAGAGAAGGAATCATATCCCAAGTTTGACTGGACCCCGAAAATAGAGAAAAAGATGGGGGGCATCGCTCCCACAATTTACTCCCTCTCTCTCTCTCTCCCCCAAAGCCCACCAACTTGCCTTTGTATTCTATATTCTTGTTTCTGTCTCACTTTACTTCCTCTAAAGCATCAGAAACTCCCTCCTCTTTCTCCAAGCCATTTTTTTTTCCTTCTTTTTTTTCTTTTCTTTTTCTTCTCCTTCTAAACTAAGCCATTTATCTTTTGTTCATCATTTCACCCTTCTGATCCTGCAAGCTGCAGACTTGTGTGAATCCGCAGAAAGCAAGAGTGTCACATTCACATGAACAGTTTTGGGGGTGTTTTGCCTTCTGGGTTCCAAAATCGGCAGTCAAAGAGAAAAGAAAGAAGAAAACATTAAACGACTGAAATGAAATGCTAGTACTGTACTTGCTGGTTTGAGTATCAGAGCCCGACATTTCTGAACATCGTACCCAGAGGTTCTGTCACTCCGAGGTATCTTCCTCTCCTTTCTTTCCTTAACAATCTCTGATTGCCCATTATAGCTCAGCACGAGCTTCTCTTCCTTTAAGCCCCCATCACTCTTACTTTTTATTTTTTTCCATTTTTGTCATTTTCTCCTTCGTTCATGTTCATGGTATTTGTTAGCTCATAAATGTTTGTGTTCTTGATGTGTTTCTTTCAAAGTTTGATGCTTTCATACATGTTTGATACTTGATAGTGATTTCCACCACCAATCCTTTTGTTTATTTAATTCTTTTTGGTCTTCTGATTGCAGCTTCCAAGCAGAGCCCACTTGGGAAAATGTGTGGAAATTTTGCAAGGTTCAGCTCAGATCTGAAATGAAGCAAACTGGTTGAGTTTAGGTGAATGAATTTTGTGTAGTTGGTGCTGTTTTCATCAGCCATCTGCAAAAAAAGATTCTTTTTTTCATGAGTTTCTGAAAGGATGATGATGATGAAGAGAGATTAGATCAGAACAAGGAAGGGGTAGCTGTTAGTACATGATGGGATTCTTCTGCTTTCTTTTGCTGTTTGTTTTTCACTTCTACCTGCTCCTAAGTTTGGCCTCAGGCGCCAGAAATTTGTCTTCATCTCAACAACTACAACAAGAACAAAGCCAGAGTGATGATGATGAGGTGAGGCTGCTGTTGGCTTTCAAACAATCCTCTGTTCAATCTGATCCCCATGGTTTCTTGTCTGATTGGAAAGCTGATTCTGCCACCCCTCTCTGCTCATGGAGGGGCCTCACCTGCTCTTCTGATGACCACGTCATCACCATCAACCTTTCCAACGCTGGTCTCATTGGCAGCCTACACTTTCCAACTCTCACGG
Organism: Prunus dulcis; assembly: GCF_902201215.1. Lineage (NCBI taxonomy): Eukaryota > Viridiplantae > Streptophyta > Magnoliopsida > Rosales > Rosaceae > Prunus > Prunus dulcis. Next base: position 2,657,611 of record NC_047655.1, on the reverse strand, counting down.
CCTTGCCGAGTCTCCAAAATCTCTATCTGCAAGGCAATTCATTCTCTGCTGCTGATCTCTCTGTCTCCAACATAACCTCATGTGGACTTGAGACTCTGGACTTGTCCTCCAACAACATCTCTGAACCTTTTCCAAGTCGATCTTTTCTTCTGAGTTGTGATCATCTTGCTTCTGTTAACCTCTCTCACAATTCAATCCCTGGAGGCAATCTCAGCGTTGGTTCTTCTCTGCTGCAGCTTGACCTCTCTCACAATCTGATTTCTGATACAGCCTTGTTGACATGTCAAAATCTGAATCTGCTCAATGTTTCCACTAACAAGCTCACTGGAAAACTGAGTGATTCTCTCTTTTCTTGCAAGAATCTATCAACCCTTGACCTTTCAAACAATACTTTTTCTGGGGAAATACCAAGCAGCTTCCTGGCAAAGGCCTCGGCATCTCTCAAGTATTTGGATCTCTCAAGCAACAATTTCACTGGAAAATTCTCCAACCTAGATTTTGGGCAGTGCAGAAGCATCACTTTGCTGAAGCTAGCACACAACGCACTCTCTGGGGATCAATTTCCTGTAAGCCTTGGTAACTGTCAGGTTCTGGAGACACTGGACCTTTCCCATAATAAGCTTGAGAACAAAATTCCTGGTGTTTTGTTGGGCAATCTCAAGAAATTGAGGCAACTGTTTTTGGGTCATAATCATTTTTCAGGTGAAATTCCAACTGAACTAGGAAAGGCTTGTGGGACTCTTCAGGAGCTTGATATCTCGGTTAACAATCTTTCTGGAGGGTTGCCTTCAAGTTTTACATCCTGCTCTTCTTTGGTTAGTCTCAACCTTGGTCACAATCAGCTCTCAGGATATTTCCTTAGTTCCATTGTAAGTAGTCTTCCTAGTTTGAGATATCTCTATGTGCCATTCAACAACATAACTGGTCCTGTGCCACTGTCTCTTACCAATGGTACTCGGCTTCAAGTGCTTGATCTCAGTTCTAATGCCTTCACGGGGAACGTCCCTTCAGGGTTTTGCTCCCCCAATGCTCCCTCAACTTTGGAAAAGATACTTCTAGCCAACAATTTTCTCTCCGGGACAGTGCCTTCGGAACTTGGAAACTGCAAGAACCTGAAGGCTATTGATCTTAGTTTCAACAGTCTGATTGGTCCAATTCCTTCAGAAATTTGGAGCTTGCCAAATCTCTCTGACTTGGTTATGTGGGCAAACAACCTCACTGGTGAAATCCCAGAAGGTATTTGCATCAATGGAGGAAACCTGGAAACTCTGATTCTCAACAATAATCTCATCACTGGAACCATTCCCCGGTCCATAGCCAAATGCACCAATATGATTTGGGTGTCACTATCTAGCAACCGCCTTACGGGAGATATCCCTTCTGGTATTGGAAATCTCATTAAGCTTGCAATACTTCAGTTGGGTAACAATTCACTCTCTGGACAGATTCCAGCTGAGCTTGGCAAGTGTCAGAGCCTTATTTGGCTTGATTTAAACAGCAATGGCCTAAGCGGTTCTATCCCATCAGAGCTTGCCAACCAAGCTGGCCTAGTCTCTCCTGGAACCGTTTCCGGGAAGCAGTTTGCATTTGTGAGAAATGAGGGTGGGACATCCTGCAGGGGTGCAGGAGGACTAGTTGAGTTTGAGGGAATCCGAGCAGAGAGACTAGAAAAGTTTCCTATGGTGCACTCTTGCCCTTCAATTAGAATTTACTCTGGCTTGACAGTTTACACATTCACCAGTAATGGCAGCATGATCTACCTTGATCTATCCTACAATTTCTTGTCTGGAAGCATTCCCGACGACTTAGGTACACTGTCCTATCTGCAAGTCTTGAACCTTGGGCACAACATGCTAACTGGAAATATTCCTGATAGCTTTGGAGGATTAAAAGCAATTGGAGTCCTTGATCTCTCTCACAATACTCTTCAGGGCGCTGTCCCAGGATCATTGGGGACTCTCTCTTTTCTGAGTGATCTTGATGTGTCTAACAACAACCTCAGCGGTCTCATCCCTTCCGGAGGTCAGCTGACCACTTTCCCAGCATCCAGATATGAGAACAACTCTGGCCTTTGTGGGGTACCCTTGGGAGCATGTAGCTCTCAAAGGCACTCAGCAGATTCCAGAGTTGGAAGAAAAAAGCAGTCTATGACTTCAGGAATGGTAATTGGCATCACATTCTTTTTCTTCTGCATTCTTATACTTGCATTAGCTCTATATCGAATGAAGAAGTACCAGCAGAAGGAGGAAAAGAGAGAGAAGTATATTGAAAGCCTTCCAACTTCAGGCAGCAGCAGCTGGAAACTTTCCAGTGTTCCTGAGCCGCTCAGCATCAACATAGCCACATTCGAGAAACCTTTGCGGAAGCTGACCTTTGCCCATCTACTTGAAGCAACAAATGGTTTCAGTGCAGACAGCCTGATAGGTACTGGAGGGTTTGGTGAGGTTTACAAGGCACAACTGGGAGATGGCTGTGTTGTTGCAATTAAGAAGCTTATTCATGTCACAGGTCAAGGAGACAGGGAGTTTATGGCAGAAATGGAAACTATTGGGAAAATCAAGCACCGAAACCTGGTTCCATTGTTGGGGTACTGCAAGATTGGGGAGGAGAGACTTCTTGTGTATGAGTACATGAAATGGGGAAGTCTGGAGGCTGTTCTTCATGATAAGTCTAAGGGAGGGGTCTCTAGGCTGGATTGGGCAGCACGAAAGAAGATTGCCATAGGCTCTGCTAGAGGTCTAGCATTCCTTCACCATAGTTGCATACCTCATATCATCCACCGGGACATGAAGTCTAGCAATGTTCTTCTAGATGAAAATTTTGAGGCCAGAGTATCTGATTTCGGCATGGCAAGATTGGTGAATGCCCTCGATACTCATCTTAGTGTGAGCACCCTTGCAGGTACTCCAGGTTATGTTCCCCCTGAGTACTACCAGAGTTTTAGATGCACCGCAAAAGGGGATGTCTACAGTTATGGGGTTATACTGCTAGAGCTTCTCTCTGGGAAAAGGCCTATCGACCCGTCAGCGTTTGGTGATGACAACAACCTGGTTGGATGGGCAAAGCAGCTTCAGAGGGATAAGAGATGTAATGAGATACTGGACACTGGGTTGTTGCCAGAGGTATCCGGTGAGGCTGAACTATACCAGTATCTGAGGATTGCCTTTGAGTGCCTAGATGACAGGCCATTCCGCAGGCCAACCATGATTCAGGTTATGGCTATGTTTAAAGAGCTTCAGGTTGATTCAGAGAACGATGTGCTCGATGGCTTTTCACTGAAAGAGACTGTTGTTGAGGAACCATAAAAGACCAATTAAACTAGAAAGCTACGGCTATCCGGTTGTGGTTTCAATTAACGAAGTTTCTGAGATTGAAAGCAGGGATTCGATCGATCCTTCACATTATGCGGGCTGTATATAATAGAACCGTGAATCAAAGAGAGAGGTAGAAGAAATGCATAGGGAGAACAGAGTAAATGGAGTCTTTTGGTAGCTCAAATCTGGTAAAGTGTGTATTCGTTCATTTGGAAAATGATGTCTATAACCAAGGCTTCAAAAAAAACTTTGTTTCTTTCTATTTGGGTTATGTTCCTCTCACAGTTTTGCTAACTACTGTTTTACCATTGTCCATCCATCACAATTGGTTTCTGTTCATAGAAAGCTGATATGTGGGAACAGCGTTTTGTAAAGTTGTAGCAATAGCAGTCTCGAGTAATTGAAATCATTTGCAATTTGCTAAATAGCTTTCTGTGATTGTTTGAAGGATTTTGAGCCATGAATTCATACATTATCCAAGTGTCACCTTTGCAAGTTCCACCCTCTATATCTAATTGCTGAACTTCACCCATCAGCTTGAACCTATTTCTCATGGGGTCTTTAGAACGATCTCATGTTTTAAGCTAAAATGTCTGTGCATGAAACAAGCTAATGCGGCAAGCTTACAACTTCTGCGTGATTCTGGCCAGTATATAACAAGCAGTGAATCTGTGTGAATGAGGATGTTAAAGGAGTTTCAGGGTAAGACAGCTATTTTTTTACTTGTAAATCTGTCATCTTTTGCCTTTGTGGTATTGTTCAACCCAACTCCAAAAAAATACCATATTCCAGTTACCCAAGAGTGCTTATTCGTTTGTGGTTAACCGACATTCTCAAGAAATCCTAGCCACTCTCTCCCTCTGTGAGTTCTAAAGGAAAATTCCATAGAGGGGGGAGGAGGAAGAAGCGTCACTGCCGTCCCCCCATCTTCTCTTCTCGTCTTTTTCCTTTTAGGTTAGTGAATAAGTCCACTGAGGCATTTTGAATAAAAAGCCACTTGTGGTGGTTTCTTCTTAGCTATGGTTAGATTGAAGTTCCCCATTACCCCTTTTAGTCTATTTTCTCAATCAAATCCTGCTCCCAAAATCCGTTCCTTAATGTTGCTCATGTTCTCTAAATTTAATTATACATCATCTTTGACGGAGATTGCTGCAAATCATCTAATTGTTCTTTGACAAGGTTGTTGTTTTCGTTTATTTGTTCACTCTTATGTGCAAGTAGATCAATGGAAATCATATTTTTCCCATATTTGTTACAGATGTTGTGGTGGGTGTAGCCGCAATGGCGCTTCTTTAGAGCACTTCCACTCATTTGTCATGGCAAAGGGCAAGGGCTGTTACTATTCACGTGAATGTGACAACCATTGCAAAAGGCTTGTGGTGTTTCCACCTATTGTCATAGCAATCATTATTCGCATGAGATATGAGGAGAGAAATTTGTATAGAGTTTTGGTGTGGGAAGTGAAGAATATGACTAAGTATTTATTTTAAAAAAATCTGAAATTTTAAGTATTTTTTTAGATTTTTAAATTATTTTTTTCTTCATTGCTGACGTCAACAAATCCAGGCTGTTCTTGTCTTTGGACTGGCTTGGTTTGCTGGGACCCAACTGCTGCCCGGGCAGCTTAGGCCAGCTGGAACTCCAAAACGGGGCTTGGGCCCCCTTCTACCTTAGCAAGGGCTCGTTGCTGGAACTACTCTCAGGTGGTGGTGATAGGGTTCGTCTAGGCTCATGGATTGTTTTAGGGTTGGGCTTATGGTTAATTGTGGTGATGTGAGTTAGTAGTTTTAGTGCGGCTTTTGTCCGCTTTAGTTTTGCTTTTAGAATGTTAGTTTGTTGCTCTCTTGGGATTGATATTTTATTTGTTTTTTTAATATCTTTGATTATATGGTTGAAGTTTATCTAATGAAGTTTCTCTTTTATAAAATAATAAAAAAGAATGCTTGTCGGTTTAAAAAATCAATTGGTTTGACATGCTTGTTAATACCATATCCTTGCTGGTGCCATATGTTACAGTTTAGCTGTTGAGGTGCAAGGACTCAGAGAGAAATTTCCATGCCCAATCACGCATTACACCTTGTTGCGTTTTCGTATGAGAAGACTTCCCTGGCTACTGCATGGTGGTCTCATCTGAAAAATGTTAGTTGAGCAAGTAGGCAGACTGAATTAAGGCATGAAATATGAAAACTGTATTATTGTGTGGAAGTTTAATAGGTGATTAGCCCCGAAAAGTTAGGTGCTATGTTTCATATGAGAGCTAAACAGTAGAAGATGAGATTCTAAGGTCTACCATAGACTTCATTTCTGTTGCTTACATCCAACACAAGGAGAGAGAGGAAGAGTTGAATCTTCTCAATTCCACCTAACATTCTTTGCTGCTCCAAAATTTGCTCCAATCTTAATGTTTGGATTTGAAATTGGTTTGAACCAAATAGTTTAAAGCTGACCATTATTGATGTAGGTCAAATATAGTCAGCAGGAATCAGTGGGCACCTAAAGCTCAGGGTTTTGAAGTTTTAGCAGTAATTTGTCTTTGGTGATGATGACAAAACATGTGGATTTGTTTTCTCTGTTGGGATTATGAATGAATACATATCATTTATTAGTCAAAATCTCACATCTTAGGGCTCTGTTTAGATTACTTTATGGAGCTTTACTTATGGGAATCTAATTAGCTCTAAGCCAGCCTCTAACCATTATCCATCCACAATATCTGCATTTTCTTTCGGCATGATGGATTTTCTATGAGGATTATGTGCAGATTTTCTTGTCGGTACTGCCCATAAATAAATGTCTTAATTATTTCAACTTCTTTTGTTTTTGTTTTGGCTTCTACTTAACAAATATATAAATGGTGATTATTCTAATCATGTGCTTATAGGTCTCTCTAGTCAAATTTTTGCAAATTTTGGTTGCTGCCTCATGCCCTCATTTGACTCTTGACTTATATCAACCCCATTGTGATCTAAATACTCATTTGGAGTAGTTTTCATCAAGTCTAGTTTGTCTTCTTGCAGCAGGATAAATTGAAAGGAGATTTGTTTGCTTCCGACAACTAGTCCTTATTGTATATACTTCCATCCTTCATCTTCAAGAGCTTTGTAGTCCTAAATCTCCGGTGGTTGAGAGCACTTATCTCATACTTAGGACGTTCAAACCCCTCTCTCTCTCCCTTCGGCCTCCGATGGGCCTTCTCCAAAGAAAGTGAGAGAGAGCCATAAGAGCCAGGGGCAAAATCCAAACCAAGAAGTTGGGGGCCATAAGCCTCAGGCCCAGGTCATAGTTGTCTGAGAAAACAAAGCTGGACATTGCAAGTTGCAAGAGACTGTGATATAGCAGCCCAGAGCTATAGGTAGGAGGGACTCATGTCATGAAGTCAAAAATCCATATAGAGGTCCCCTCCTTTGATAGACTAGTGGGCACACAGACTGACATAAAGACAGGTTTTCTCTCAATAGAAAGCTCTGCCCTACTGAGCTTCTTACTCAAGTTTGTTATCAAAGATTTTTCCCCATTTGTTTTGTAATGCAACTCTTTCTTTGTGACTCTTGTCTTCTTGCAATTTTTTCCACTCCGAAGCAAGCAAGGCAAGCCACCCCATGAGACCCATGTAACCACTTTAGGGAATTCTAAACTTTAACATCAATCTAATTCTTAAATAGGATTTTTCTAAGTACATCTCACCACAGTTGATTAACTTGCAACCTATTGCGTTCGTAAATTTGTGCATTCATCACTCAACCTAACTCATATAACTAAGTATCGTGAAATTTAAATTATGTATATGCTATGAGAAATACTAGATTCAGTCGTTGTACCTACACATAAATGATTGTGGGGATTGTGAGTTGTGGGACCCACAGCATAATTCATAGCCTAATTGTATGCAAACAGTTGAAGATTGATTGATTGAAGGTTGAAGTGAACCCACATGGGAGGACTGGAGAATTTGGTTTTGATTAAAAAAGAAAGAAGAACCAAAAAAAACATTGGTAACCGCAGTGTGACGAGGGAGAGAGAGAGATGCAATGGAAAAAGACTCGGTCAAAGCATCTTTTTGACTGAGTCGAAATTGGAAAATAGGGACACGTCCTTTTATGTTTTATATTGTTTTTATTCAATGTGTCACATGAAGGAAGACAAGGTGCTGTTTGTTTGCTGTGAATAAAAAATTGATATAATTTTTTTGGTACGGTTTTATGGGTATGGAATTGTTACATGGTTTCCGTGTTGTGTTGGCAGTGCTTCCTTGTTGGAGGTTAAATTTTGGTGTCAATTCTCATCCTTCCATTTGGCATTCGCTCACCACATCCAAACAAAACTATCCTTCTCTCTACATGGACCTCTGGTGCCAGTTTTTGGCTCAATCCCCCTTTCTGATTTTCTCATACCGACTTATTACTAATCTTTTTCTTTTTCTTCTTAATTTAATGTTACCCTAATCCAAAATCTAGATGGTTCAAAATTCTCTCACTTGTCATTTGTGTAAATCTCTGTTAATTGTTGATTAATATAGATTTTACAACGAATCGCGAATTATTTCACGAATTGAGAAATTCGTATTTTTGATTAGATGATGAATTTACTTAGTCGTCTTAAGATGGATGTGCTTTTATGAATTGAAGGGTATCTTTTTGTTACTTTTGTTGTCTTATTAGACATTTGGTCATTTTCTATTTGTAATTCCCCATTAGTCTTTTAAACCACTCATTAGTCATTATTATCTTCTATCACTACGTTCCACAGTTGATGCTATTGTTTTGTTTATCATCCACTAACATTAATTCATAGGGTAAAAAACACCAACAACATAGAAAAAGACTAATGGTCTTAAATTCGAACTTTCATAACACTTTGATAGTGAGTTTATGCGTGAGAAACCACATCCTTCTTGTAATTTAGACTATCCCCTGTATTTTTAATTTTTAATTTTTTTTTAAAAAAACACCAACAACATAGCTACTTTAGTCTTTAGGGACTGCTGTTGTTGTGCTGCCATTTCAATTCCTTGGAGAAGGCACAGAGTGTTAGAGGCATAATTAAACTATATGGTGATTGGAATAACTTTGAGCAAAGTGGACAATTCAAAACCAGATCTTAATCTAAGTTGTAAAACACATTGCATGGTCTGACTCAGATTAGATTAGAGAATTGGATCCTCCTCCTAATATAATATTATTCTATATTAGCACGACAAACAACAGAATCAATTTAGCAACTATAGCTAGTTATCAACCAATCATTATTTTTTGTTGTTAGTCCTTTAGATAGAATCAAACTCATAATCTATCATAGCCCCTAACCTTTTCTCCACTATCTCTCATGCTTACACATTCTTTTTCTTTCCCCCTCAAATTCATCAATTAATGAAAATTTTATTGCCAGATTATTCTTAATTCTAAGGCCAACTATTTTTTATTGTTTCTCCATGGTTCACAACAAAGTTATTGTTGGGATTGTAAAAGCGTATAGATTAAAAAAATATGGGTTTTAAAATTTTGTAGTGGATGTATTGCGTAAGCATGTGTATAGGGGGAGAGAAACTCTCATGCAACGGGTATAACACTTTTTGCTAGGGGGAGAGAAACTCTCATGCAACGGTTATAATACTTTTTGCTATCTCCAGTCAATAACATAATAACACGTAAGATAGTTTTGTCACTTGTCATTGTGTTATTGGTCGAGAATAGCAAAACAACGTTATCCCCTTTACAAAAAAGTTTTTTTTTTTTTCTTCGTATAAAGAGAGAGTGGGGGAAAGAATATATTTAAAATCATTAATAAAAAAACTTATAATCTAATTTTATCCTTTTGGCCTAAACATTCTATGTAATAAGTTAACTTATGGGTCTTTGTTTCATTCATAGGTTGTTGATTATGTGTCTAAAATCTTAGTAGATGGCACTTCGATCAGGTTGGGTCAAATGTCATTACAATGTTTTCATCCTTGATAGCTCCGACCATCCCTATGCAAATAGTGTCTTAACCAATTGTCCTCTTCTTAAGAAGTTCACAACCATATTTCTCATGTTTAATAAACATAAGAATATCTCAATCTCATTTGATTCCATTTATGTATGAATATCTCAATCTCATTTGTCTTAACCATATTGAGTCCAATCAACCTAAGTGTTCTGTTTAGATTGAACAGAATATCTCAATCTCTTTTGATTCCATTTATGTATGAATGTATGTTTAAATTTACAGTATGATAATTTTATGTTATTCGAGTGACAGAATAAAAAGTGAAAATACCTACATATTTTTGAGATGTAACCGTAGTTATATTTTTTGCCTTTTATTTTATGATTGAAGCTAAAATTGGTTGGTAATGATAATTTATTCATAATAGTAATAAAAGCAAAAATTAATACGAAAAAAGTTGAAGTGTAAATCTGCAATGGATGTGCCAATAGCAGCAACAAGGCAGTTACAACATCCTTCACATTTGAAGGATACAGAAACAGGTGTTAGGCAGCTAAACACTCGGGCCACCCCAGCGTTACACATATTTTCTATATTCATTTCATTTTCAAAAAATAAATAATAATAAAAGAATAAAAAACGAATTATTACAACCAGGGTGCAATCACCTACCACCAACTCTCACCCTACTGTTCCATCATGAACTAATCATGAATTTTGATATGGACTACAATGCCCTTGAATGTCATGGACAAGGACCAGATGGCAAGCTATGATTGGCTGAGGGAAGGAGAGAGAAATAGGTCCTTCAGAAGCCCAGTACAAAAATGAGAATAATGAGCAGTCTAATTCGGTCTCTAACAGACAAGTAATACTAAATGGAGAAATATGAGAATGGGTGAAATGTAATGTAAAGCTTTGATTTTGAGCTCTTTTTCTTTCTGTCTGTTGATTGTGGTGTTACTTTTTTTTGTTGTTGTTTTCTTTCTCTTTCTTCAAAGATTCCATCCATTTCCGGTCCACCACCATTGCAACTTCACCCCTCTCCTTTCTCCTCCTTTTTGCCTTTTCCCCTTATTTTTATAATGTAAAAAATAACAACAATAAAGTATTGATTTGCTTTTTGTAATTTTGTCAAAGAACATCATCATATCAATATCAATATCAATTTTGGGCTCAACCAAGGGGAGATAAAGAGAGAAACTTTGAGGAATTTGATAAGGAAGGAGGTGTTTTTTTTTTTTTGCTTCCAATTGCCTCCCTTTCTGGGTTTCATCTGAATTGAACAGAGAGAAAGGAAATTTGACAGAATAGTGAATTTGGGTTTGGAGGGGTAGGGGTGGTTGGGAGGTAGTGGGTAGTGGTGGTGGTCAAAGGAGGAGTTTTTGGTCTTTGGTCTCCTTCAACATCATCTGGGCCTTGACTCTTAATCACTCAGGTAATCATCTTTAATCATTTTTATTCTGTCTCTTCTAATCCTTACCCTCTATTTCAATTCATTTCTCTCTCTCTTTCCACATTCAATTTGCTTTTTATTACTCTTTCTGTGTTTTGTCTCTCAATTTTGAGAAACTCTTATGTATCTCTGACATCAATGCCTTCTCTGCAAACTCAAGGTTCCTCACTTTTTATATTCTCTTTCAACAAGGGTAATGATAATAATTGTGACCCCATACATACCCTTCTCTGAATTCTGTAACATGGGTTTGTTTTCCTTCATTGAATATTGCAAAAATTCATAACTTTTTTCCTTTTTCTCTGGGTTGGGGGAAGCTGTTTAGTTTTCAGTTTTCTCATGCTTAGATCTTCATGGATGTCAGGATCTAGCAAATTGGGTCTATCATGTCAAATCATTTACAAGGTTATAATTCTTCAAATTGAAATGTATGTTTGTAACGTTTGTCCCGTTACAAGGTGAACCTGCACTCTGGATTGGAAGTTTATGAGTGGCCTTTCCTTATTAATCTCATTTATTTACCAATTATGGATGTGATTTAAGGTGTTGGCTTAAATTTCTTTCTTTTTTTGAAAAATCATCCGTGAGAGAAAAAATGTTGTGTTAATGTTTCCCAATCATTACTATTCCTATGAAAATTGTGATGGCATTAATTCATATGAAGACCGTGAGAGTAACTTCATACATCGTTTCCTGATTTTGCTCCTCAGAATGACAACCCAAAAATGGTTTCGTGTTTGCTTTGCTGTTTTGATTTTGTGTTTTCAGGTTGTCAGATTTCTTCCACGGTCCCTATCCGCCACCCCAAAAAAATGATGCTTTATTTTAACCAAACCGGATGGTTATATAAGTGAGAAGCTAAAATCCGAAGGGTTTTTTCTTTTTCCTTTTTCCTGTGATGTTTCTCTGGAAGCTAATAAAACTTAAGTCACAATGTGAATTTCTGGTATATTGATATTTTTTAGTTACAAACTTGTTTTTCTGGTATTTAAATATTATGTGGGTCAAATGGATTTCCTTTGTTTTTCATTCATTGCAAAGATTTCAGGAGTTGGATCTTGGAGCAACGCCTTCATTGCAAGTGATCCAAATTTTGTGCTGATAGCAGTAAACTGGTATAAGTTTCATGGCTGGCATCGATGATAACGTTGCTATAATTGGAGATTGGGTGCCTCCAAGTACAAGCCCAAGAGCCTTCTTCTCTTCAATGTTAGTTGACGACATAGGCTCAAGATCAATGTTGGAACCTCCCAGCAGTAATAAAACTGCGGAGTTCTTTTTGGGATCTCAAGAAGGAGATACCAATGGAAAAAATTTGTCACAAGGCAATGCTTCTGGCGAGGAACTAAATGAAGTGGGTTCATTTTCAGAGTACAAGTCAAACTCACGCGGAGGGCTTGTGGAAAGGATTGCAGCCAGAGCTGGGTTTAATGCTCCGCGGCTGAATACAGAAAGCATTAGATCTTCTGACCTTTCACTTAATTCCGACATTCGGTCCCCTTATCTGACAATACCTCCTGGTCTCAGTCCAACCATACTGCTAGACTCTCCTGTTTTCCTTTCAAATTCATTGGTGAGATTGCAACTTTGAAAATATCTGCAGTGCTTAAATATAATTTCTTTTCCTTATATTTTTGCTTCTTTGTTAATTTTTACTTTTATTGTGTTGTTAGTATATAGTAAAAAATTGATTTCATGGAAGGCGCTAGCTAGTTTAGGTAAAGTCCTGGGATCAGATCTTGCCTTTACTGGGGCTGAGGGTTTGTATGTTGGTATAGGGTCATTTACCTCTAATGGAATAAAACGGAAAATTGATCTCATCAAGTTCAAGGCGTGCATATGGGGCTGGTGAAATATTTTTTGTTCTTGCAATGGTAGGAACATGGACAAAATGCTGTAAAACCAAGATAATCAGTTTTTGCATATTTTGGCAGAGTTTTGAACTTTAAAATAGTTTATGATTAACCTGAATGCAAAATTGCAGATATCTGTATCTTGTGTACAGGGATGAGCTGTTAACTGGTTCTATACATGCGTTTCACCTTGGTATGATTTGAGTACCTTCAGGAAATTGAAATTCATATTCTTGTAATACATCATATCAAGTTATTTGACTTGGGATTGCTTTCCTTTGAAATAGGGCATGTAGATGTAAATTATTATAGAGAAAGTTTGTTTAGTGTCCGTGCTTTAAGTTAAAATTTGCTTCCACTTGTGATGAAATTTAAAAGTAAGTTTAGTCTCGCTGACATTTGTCCTGCCATATGTTAAAACTTTTCTTCTGGATGTCTTGCAGGCACAGCCATCTCCAACAACTGGAAAATTTCCATTTGTCTCAAATGGTCATAGCAGGAGTTCCACATTAATGACAGAGGGCCTTGATAAAACTAATTTCTTTGAGGACATAAATACTTCATTCGCTTTCAAGCCTATCGCGGAATCAGGCTCCTTCTTTCTTGGTCCAACTAGCAAAGTAATTTCACACTCGATTTTTCCTCATTTTAGAAGACACAAGTATTCGCACATGCTAGTTCTATTGTATTTTTTTTTAGTGAAATTTAGATAACCACTGGTCAGTACTTAAGAGGAGAGTCCTAGTATACTCCCGCTGCAAACAAAAACGCATTATGTTATAATATCTCTCATGAGTTCATAAGTAATTTTTTCTCCTGTATACAGATGGGTTCAACTGGTTTTCCACATCAATCTTTTCCCAGCATCGAGGTGTCAGTCCAGTCAGAAAATTCTTCTCAAAGTATAGAACCAACCAAGGTTCAAAACCAGAATACAACCAAGGTTCAAAACCAGAATACAAACAATCTTCAGCTCCAGGCAGACTTCTCTCGCACATCTACTGAAAAAGATAATGGAGCTAACTCAGCAGATCCAAGGGCTTTTGATACTGTTGGTGGCAGTACTGAGCATTCTCCAACCCTTGATGAGCAACCAGATGAAGAAGGAGATCAAAGAGGTAGTGGAGATTCCATGGCTGCTGCTGCTGGTGGTACACCATCCGAAGATGTATATAATTGGAGAAAATATGGACAGAAACAAGTAAAAGGTAGTGAGTATCCACGAAGTTATTACAAGTGCACGCATCCAAATTGTCAGGTTAAGAAAAAGGTTGAACGATCTCATGAGGGTCATATAACAGAGATCATCTACAAAGGGGCCCATAACCACCCTAAACCTCCTCCCAATCGTCGATCAGCCGCCATTGGATCATCTAACCCACTTAATGACATGCGACCAGACATCCCTGAACAAGGTGGACCACAGAGTGGTGCTGATGGTGATTTAGTTTGGGCAAGTACACAAAAGGCAAATGTTGGAGCTCCTGATTGGAAGCATGAAAACCTTGAGGTGACTTCATCAGCATCTGTGGGCCCTGACTACTGCAACCAATCCTCTTCTATGCAGGCTCAGAATGGTACGCACCTTGAATCAGGTGATGTGGTGGACGCGTCATCTACCTTTTCTAATGATGAAGATGAAGATGATCGAGGGACACATGGCAGTGTTTCATTGGCTTATGATGGTGAAGGAGATGAATCAGAGTCGAAAAGAAGGTTACTGCTCACCTCTTTCTATCTTTTGGTGAACAATCTCAAGTATTAGACATTGGGGTCACCATAAAAGTGTCTTTACACTTATGATGTTTCAGGAAAATTGAAGCCTATGCAACAGAAATGAGTGGAGCTACCAGAGCCATTCGTGAGCCTAGAGTCGTGGTCCAGACAACCAGTGAAGTAGATATCCTTGATGATGGATATCGTTGGCGCAAGTATGGGCAGAAGGTTGTGAAAGGCAATCCAAATCCAAGGTAATTACTTGTTATGACGATTAATTTTTTTCTTTCGTGATTTGTTCTTTCTTAATTTGTACGAGGATGAAACAATTTTTTTTTCTTTTCTGCAGGAGTTACTACAAGTGCACCAATGCTGGCTGCACAGTGAGGAAGCATGTGGAAAGAGCATCCCATGACCTTAAGTCAGTGATCACCACATATGAGGGAAAGCACAATCATGATGTTCCCGCTGCTCGAAATAGTAGCCATGTCAACTCTGGCCCGTCCAACACCATGTCTGGCCAAGCTTCCTCTGCAGGCATTCAAACCCATCCGCATAGACCGGAGCCATCACAAGTTCACAACAGCATGGCAAGATTTGAAAGGCCTTCATCACTGGGTTCATTCAGCCTACCCGGAAGGCATCAGCTGGGGCCATCCCATGGCTTCTCTTTCGGAATGAACCAACCCGGCCTGGCCAATCTGGCAATGGCTGGGTTGGGTCCAGGCCAACCCAAACTCCCTGTTATGCCTGTTCATCATCCATACTTTGCACAACAGCGCCAGGTCAATGAAATGGGCTTCATGTTACCAAAAGGAGAACCAAAAGTGGAGCCTATGTCAGAATCTGGTCTAAACATGTCCAATGGTTCATCAGTATACCAACAGCTAATGAGTAGGCTTCCTCTTGGACCACAGATGTAGAATTTCCCCTTTTGTTTTTATGATCTTTTGAGGAAAGAAATATTTAAGTTTCTACATATATTTATATATATATATATATGGTAATGTTGGTTATCATCCAGTTAGCTCTTGATTCATTCATTTATTTGTTTGTTTAATTTTTTCTGTCAGTTGTGGGGATAAGTGACCTTGTCTTCCAATCATTATGGGAAGTTGACACGTATTTTCTTATTGTATTGTCTTCTCCGACCGACTCCTAAGAAAGAAGTTAGTTTAGATGTGTAGTAATTGTCATGAACCTGTGCATGCTATTTTAGTCTAGTTTTCATTATTTTTTCTTTATTTTTATGAGCTTTCTATACACGCTGATGTGAAAGGCTGCTCCTGAACTGATGGATGCAATAATGATTTGATTATTTCGTTTTAACGTAATAAGATTTGAGGCCACAGAATTTCCATTATGAAGTCTTTGGAACACCTAAAGTGAGTGAGTCCATCAAGTTGAAAGTTACTTAGTGCACAATCAAATCAAAGCTATGGACCATAATTAAAAGCCAAAAAGAAAATTAAAGCTAATATTAAAGGCGAGTGTGGGATAATCTATCATGGATCAGTTGCAATATTACAATATTGAAAAGTAAAATTCAAAAATAATGGACACCAAAAAGCTTTTGTAATAACCCAAAAAAAATATCTAAAAAGAAAGAAAATATCTAAAAAAGTAAGGAAAATATCTTTTAGCAAAAAGAATATTTTACCCTCGCATTATTTAATAAGGAAAAAGTTGACTTTTTGATCGGGAAAGAATTTGGTAATTCCGATTACGCCGTTGCGTAGAGCACGGCGAAACGAGTCCGTAGACACGGAGTAGACCCGAATCGGAGTTGTAACGAAGGAGTTATGGTCAAAAGAGTCTCAGTGGCAGAACCGTAAATATTTCGAAGTTCAGTTTTATAAACCCAGCTTCCTTCTCTCTCGAACCATCTCGACCAGCCAACTTCAGACAGCGATTTCTCCCAACTCAGGCCACCGTTTCAGGCAATACCGGTCCCAAACGAACCACCTCACTTCCCTCTATCAGCCCTGCCCCTCCTCAGCCTCCATCCGCTACTGTAGTAGCCGGAAACTGCCACGAAACAGGCTGGTTCCAACAGTTTTTCTGAAAATTTTTGGGAGCTCGTTCTCTAACTTCCGACCACCAAATCAATCGAGTAAGGCACCAGGAGCCCGACAGGATTGCAAAAGAGATTTTCGAAGGGTCGAAGTAGCTCGGACCATCTGTGAGTGGACTTTCTTACATAAATCAGATTTCATGAATGATTTGATGTGATTTTATATAAATAAGTTTTATAAATGAGTTTATGTTGATTTTATATAAATAAGTTTTTAGAAATGAATTTATTTGATCTTGAGTAAGTTTTATTACGGCTCTGAACATGATCAGTACAGTAACAGTTCTATAAGTCTGTGCTGCTTATTTACAAGTTATAGAAACAGAGTTTGAGGTTGGAATCAGATGAGACAGCAGCACAACTTGAGATTTCAATTATTATTCAGATTTTTCTAAAGGAATTTATTTTAAAACCACCTCGTACCCATTCATTTTTGGTGATTACCCAGAGTTGGACCGATGTCTACGGACATCCAGTCCAATTTCAGTTAGTCAGTGCACTTGACTTGCCTCACGAGTTTCGGGGACGCTCGGACCGTGAGTGCCAGGATTTGCGGCTCGGCAGACTTGGTGTCCCGAGACCTGCCAGGATTGCGGCTCGGCTGACTCTGTGTCCCCGAGACCTGCCAGGATTGCGGATCAGGCTGACTACGGTCCCCTGCATCCTGCCAGAGCGACTCGAGCTGACTTGGTGTCATCGAGGAATCTGCCGGCGGGACAGGCTGATCATAGTCCCCTGATTTCGCCAGTTTGAGGCTCGGGTAGCCTGTGTGACGCCCGAGACCTGCCAGGGAATTGACGGTTATGACAGGGGTACAAATAGGTGGTATCTTCAAAGGATTTTGGGTTTTCTCTTATTTAATTATGACTTTCAGTTATTTTATATCAGCTTCTCCAATTTTTCAGGCATTGATACATTTATATAGTTTTGTTCAGTTTTACAAGGTTTGAGTACAGTGCTTTTATACAAGTTTGATTTCAGTGTTTTATACAAGCTTTGATTTCAGTGCTTTTGAATAAAATTTATCGAGCTTGATTATGATTTACGTGGAATGCTTTGAGTTTAGAAGGCTTTAAATGGAATGTACGTATTCAGTTTATTTAACAATTTTTATAGTGGGGGTTATTATGATTGTTAAACTGTTTTCAAGAATTCTTATATTTGGTCCACTCACATCTTCAAACTGTTTTCGCCCCCAGGCTGTAGAAGTACGCTGGATCCACCACCGGGCCAATTATAGCTTCCGCACCAAGGTAGAGTTTGTAGAAAATCTTTGAAACTTGAAAACTTTAAAGTATGCTCTGATATCTAGTATTAGTGGAAAACTGGAGATGAGATCTGTTACTTGAGATGTTCTGGCTGTTGGGATGGTTTTACTGACTGTTTAACAGGTGAAAAATTTTGGGATTGGTCGAAATACAGGGGAAAAAAAATTTTGGGATTGGTCGGCAGAAGTCTAAGGAAAAAAAAAATAATTTTTGAGACGAGAAGGGTAAAAAGGTCTTTTGTGCCCGACATTCGCCAAGTGTCGAACACGCACAGGACTTGGCTCGAATTCCAAAGTGGAAATTGGGTCGGGTCCTGTCAGCTTTGCCTAAAAAACCAAAGATGTTGCATAATTGAGGACAAATATTTAAATAGAGCACCAAAGATCAAACCCCCAAGTTTATCTGCCTAGTTCAATAATGGGTATGTGTGGCCCTTTTTAGGGTTGGGATGTAGCCCGTGATTGCAATTGGGTGTTAAAGGTTATACCTTTGATTGGCTTTGCCTTTTTTTTCTTCTTTCCCCTTCGTCAGGTTTTCAATTTAATTTGACATGAGATTTTGTCGTTATAGAAATTGAAAACTTAACGAAAGAGAGGAAAAAAAGCAATCACAGGGTATAATCTTTAACACCCAATTGTAAACAGGTCAGAACTACAACCCAACCATAGAAAATAGCAACACAACATACAATAGAGAAATAGAAAGGATGCAAAGTCAAAGTAGTACCCAATACTGAACTGAGTCACAAAAACTTGCATCAAAGCCAAACGAAGATCAAAGATCAAAATGGGAGAGGGAGGATTTGAACGACTTCTGTTTATACCGTATATTAACGACCAATGACCACCTGACACGTGGACGGAATCGACAACTTGACATCACAGCCCTTCGGCATGTGCCCTACCGAACCCTATACATCTTGATGCTTTTGCTCTAGGACACGTGTCATGCTCACGACCAGCTCCTACAGTCCCACATCGGAAATATAAACATAATGCACGCCTCCCAAGGCCTATATAAGGAGACCCCTATTCCCAAAAGAAGGGGACAGAAGAACCAACGGTACGCTACCGCTTGATCTGTAATCTGACATTTACTAAATCCGTACTTACTTAAGCATCGGAGAGCCTTCGGCCGGTACCGCACCGGTACCCCAAGGTCTTACTGAACGTTCCCTTTTTGCAGGAACTTGATCTTCCGAAGACTAACTCCCTTCCGAAGGCACAATATCACTAAGTTGGGCGAACCACGTGTCAAATCACTTTTTCGCATCAACAGTTTGGCGCCGTCTGTGGGAAACGAAACAAAAACAATTAACCCACTATCCCCTAGACACATGGGGACCACTTCAGTACCCACTTTCCTATCGGAGGAAGGGGTGCCGTTCGGAAGGCAGGCCGGAGCTAGCCCAGCGCTACCCCCATGCACTCCCTTCGGGAACGCCCCCTCAACCCAAACAACCGCTGAAGCCGAGCTAATGGTCCAAATCGCGTCCCTGCGGAAGGATATGGCTAGGCTTCAGGAACACAACAACCTTTTGTCGTCCAAAGTGGACGAAACCCAGCAGCTGCTGCACCAGCAGCCCACGCAGAACATCCAGACAACTCACTCTTCCGAGAGTTTGGGAACCCCTCATAGGAGGAGGTACGGAAAGGCAGCGAGGGCAACGCCCGCGCCTTCCAAATAGTTGGTGGTGCCGACACCACGGGATCAACCACATGTCCCTAAGAAGGTCTACACCGATTGCCGACACCGGCTTAATGATCGGGAGGCAGAGAGACAGAGGTCACCGATCAGGATTAGCGCTCGGCTAAGGGAATCCCGAATGAACGCCTTAGGAGACAAGTCGCCCATTCGGAAGGTCAGAGGACTGGACCCCGCAGAAGAATCGGCGTCCGAGTACATCCCCTCCAATACGCAAACTTCCACCTACCGTTCGGCACCAACTCAATACTCGGAGGATCACTCTGTGAGCCCGCGACGACGCTCGGAAGACTATGGTTCCGAGGAAATTCCAAGCCGAGATCCTGTTGTCCGACTCCTTTTTCAGAAAGTCCGGAAGATGGAAAACGACAAGGCTCGCTCCCAGGAACCGGAATGGGGAAAGCTTCGGCCCGGGCCGTTCACGAGACGCATCCGACGCTCTCGACAGGATCGGGAAGTGCAGCCATTGGGCATACCATTCTACACTGGTACCGAAGATCCCTTGACCCATCTTCATTCATTTCAGTCTGCCATCGGATGCAAGGGTCTGAGCGACGAGGGGCATTGTCTGCTATTCCCATCTTCACTTACCGAAGCAGCCCTGAATTGGTTCTACCGTTTGGAGCCGGAAACGGTAGATTCTTTTGACGAGCTAAAGCAAATATTCCTTAATCACTTCATGATCCAAACGGATCGTCTTTACTCTGCCGATGATCTGTACACGATTCGGCAGAGAGAAGACGAGCCATTGAGAGAGTATGCGGCGCGTTTCAGTCACGAGTACTCGAGGTGTCCGGAAACAGATGATAGGGCAGCCTACGGCGCCTTCAAGAGTGGCCTTCGGTCCTCGCATTTTCGATACCTAGTACACAGCAGCAACTGGCGCACGTATGATGAGCTGATGAAGCAAGCAGCGGTACACGCCAAGGCCGAGTACTTCAACTCAAAACCCAGCGTTTCGGCACGCCGAGAGGATGCAGGGCCAAACGTTTACCCGGCAAAACCGCCGTCCTATGAGAGGGTCGACTCGTATTCGGCAGACCACAAGAGGAAAGACAACCGTGCCAATCGAAGGGACCAGCCGAAGAGGGGAAAAGGGCGGTATGGTCGCAACGACAACCGAGGACCCCTACCCAACCGTGACCACGGCAACGAGGTCTTCACCCTGCTGAATACCACGTATGAAGCCGTTCTGATGAACGAACAGGAGGTCATACCCAAACCGAATGTTCGAAGACCCAATCGGCAAGACAACCGGGAAACCGGTAAATTCTGCCGATACCATCAGCACAACAGCCACAACACGGAAGATTGTATAAGTTTGAGAAAGATTGTGGAGCGGCTGATCCGAGAGGGGAAACTGGACCAGTATATCGCCCGGCAGCCACCGGCGCCGGTGCCGAACCCCACTCGGCAGATAAACATGATAAGCACTATCAGCGGTGGCCCTACCGTTGCGGGCATGAGCCACCGTTCTATGAAACAGTATGTGCGTGCCGCACAGTTTCCTCAGGTGCTCGGAATAGAGGTGAATCGGTTCCAGGAAATACCAAAAGTTCATTGGGAGCCGATCACATTTTGCCAAGAGGAAGAAGAGGGAATCCTCTATCCCCACGACGACCCGATGATCATCCGAGCTGAAATTGCCGATTACGATGTAGGGCGAGTGCTGATCGATACCGGGAGCTCCGTGAGCGTAATCTTTGCTGAAGCTTTTAGAGAGATGGGAATAAATGACAACCAAGTCGACCGGCAGTTGACACCTCTGTTAAGCTTCTCTGGAGACCTGGTCCAACCGATCGGTAGTGTCAGACTGCCAATTACATTTGGCACGGTGCCGAGAAAAACGACGACGTACGATCAGTTCCTCATCGTCGACTGCCCGACGGCATACAACGTTATCGTTGGCCGAACGGCACTGACGAGGATCAAGGCGCATCTTTCGCCCCACATGCTGTTGATGAAGTTCCCAACCCCGAAAGGCACGGGGGCAATCCGGGGCAAACAGTTGAGCGCGCGGACTTGCTACGCTACGGCGCTCAGGGCAACCTCGTTCAAACTCCCCAACGAGACCATGACGGTGCAGGGTTTACCGAACGGTACTGGACCGGTTGACGACCCTAGAGATGAATCTCCCACCCCTCACACACAACCGGCCGAAGAATTGGAGACCATAACCTTGAGCGATGAGGAGCCCGATCGACAGGTTAGAATCGGCACTAGACTCACTGCGAACCTCCGAACGCAATTCATAGACTTCTTGCGGCCCCATTCGGAAGTTTTCGCGTGGTCTTACGAGGACATGCCCGGCATCGCCCCGGACGTGATCAGCCATAAACTCACCATCTCCTCCGCTTATAAGCCCGTAAGGCAGAAGCGCCGATCATACGATGCCGAACGGTACGAAGCGATGCGCACGGAGGGCGAAAAACTCCAAACCATCGGCTTCATCCGGGAGGCAACATATCCGGTATGGCTGGCAAATTTCGTCATGGTAAGAAAGTCCACAGGCGGGTGGCGAATGTGCCAAGACTATACCGATCTCAACAAAGCTTGCCCGAAGGACAGCTTTCCGTTACCACGGATAGACCAGCTCGTGGATGCCACGGCAGGCCATGAACTGCTGAGCTTTATGGATGCCTACTCCGGCTATAATCAGATATTCATGCACCCTCCCGACAGCGAGCACACCGCATTCATAACGGACAAAGGGTTGTACTGCTATAATGTCATGCCGTTCGGTTTGAAGAACGCGGGGGCAACATATCAAAGGCTCGTCAACAAAATCTTCGCCGGTTACATCGGCAACATCATGGAGGTTTATGTTGACGACATGTTGGTAAAAAGCAGGACTGCCGAAGAACACCTGCAGAATTTATCAATCATGTTCGGCATACTGAAAGACTATCGGATGAGACTGAACCCGAAGAAATGCGCCTTCGGTGTATCTTCCGGGAAATTCCTCGGCTTCATGATCAGTCAGAGGGGGATCGAAGCGAATCCCGAGAAAATAAAAGCAATCATCGATATGGAGAGGCCGAAGACGACGAAGGACATTCAAAGCCTTACCGGACGCGTGGCCGCCTTGACCCGCTTCATATCGAAAGCTACCGATAAATGTGTACCGTTCTTCAAAGCCTTGAAAGGGGGCAAACGGGATATCACATGGACTGCCGAATGCGATAACGCATTTCAAGACTTGAAGAACTACATGAGCAAAGCCCCTTTGTTGTCAAAACCGCTGCCCGGAGAAATTCTCTACCTATACCTTTCGGTATCCGGAACTGCCGTCAGCTCGGTATTGATTCGGAAACCAGAAAAGGCAGAGTTACCAATTTTCTATGTCAGCAAGGCACTCCAGAGTGCTGAACTTCGGTACCCACCATTAGAGCAGCTGGCTCTAGCCCTTGTTGTCTCGGCACGAAGACTTCGGCCATACTTCCAGGCACACGGGATCAAAGTCCTGACCAACCAACCGCTCCGGCAAGTGCTCTAGAAACCAGAAATTTCGGGCCGATTGATCAAATGGGCGATCGAACTCGGGGAATTCGACATACGGTTCGTTCCGAGGCCCGCGGAAAAGGGCCAGGCTGTTGCCGATTTTATCTCCGAGCTTACCCCAATAACAGTACGGCCGACATCTGAGGCGATTATCGAGACCATCTTGCCGGATCAAACAGACGCCGAACGCCTTGACACATCAACTCCCGTGTGGGGTTTGCACGTCGACGGCTCGGCAAACCAGCAAGGATGCGGAGCGGGCTTGGTGCTGACAACACCGGACGGACTCAAGATCGAGTACGCCCTCCGATTTAACTTCTGGACATCCAACAACGAAGCGGAATACGAAGCCCTCTTGGCCGGCCTTCGGTTAGCCAAGAGCATGAATGCAAAGCAAATCCGAATTCACAGCGACTCCCAGCTCATTGTGAACCAGGTAACGGCAGACTTCGCCGCCAAGGATGCCTCCATGTACGCCTACCTTTCAACCGCCCATCAGCTACTCCGAAGTTTCCAAGCATACGAGATCAAACAGATCCCCGGAGGCGAAAACAGCCATGCCGATGCTTTGGCAAGACTCGCTTCGGCGATAAACGACAAAGTCGGAAGAAAGGTACCAGTGGAGATTCTTGCCCAACCAAGCGCTGTAGCCTCCGAGGTATGTGCCGTACGGTATGAGGATACATGGATGTCTGATATATACTTATACCTGACGAACGGCACCCTACCTGAGGACAAAGCCCAGGCCCGGAAGCTAAGATACCGATCGGCAAGATACACAGTCATCAACGATGTGCTCTACAAACGTGGCTACACCACCCCGTATCTCAAATGTCTTACGGCAGAGCAGGGGACTACGTCCTTCGGGAAATTCATAACGGTGTATGTGGCGACCATTCCGGGTCCCGATCCCTCGCCTACAAAGTCTTTCGGCAGGGATACTTTTGGCCAACCATGCATCAGGACGCCAATACACTGGTGAAGAAGTGTGACAAATGCCAGCGCTTCGGTAACGTCCCACATATCCCTGCTGAACCTCTCACACCGATTGTAAGTCCTTGGCCTTTCGCACAATGGGGACTGGACCTGATTGGCCCAATGCCGCAAGGCAAGGGGCAGGTAAAATATGCAGTGGTTGCCGTTGACTACTTCACCAAATGGGTAGAAGCCGAACCTCTTGCAACCATAACGGCAGCAAAGATTGAAGATTTCGTCTGGACTCACATTTGTTGCCGATTCGGTATCCCATATGCTATCATTACCGATAACGGCAGGCAATTCGATTCGGAACTCTTCAAACAATTTTGCACCCGTTTGAAAATCAACTTGTTTTTTGCATCACCAGCCCATCCCCAGTCGAACGGTCAGGTCGAAGCAATAAACAAAATAGTGAAGAAACTGCTGAAACGGCAGCTGGACAAGGCAAAGGGAGCCTGGCCGGAAAAACTTCCCGAAGCACTGTGGGCCATTCGAACGTCTTACCGAACGTCCACGGGAGAAACCCCTTTTTCTCTGGCTTTTGGATCGGAAGCGGTGGTACCCGTGGAAATCGGCGAACCTTCCTACCGAACAGAAACCTTCGCACCGAAGCAGAACGAAGAGGCCATGTCTCTAAGCCTTGACCTACTCGAGGAGCACCGAGCACAGGCCAACCTTCGGAATGAAGCCTACAAACGGTGTGTGTCTCGGTATTACGACTCTAGGGTCAGACCCCGCTCTTTCCGAATCGGGGACGGGGTCATGGGCAAGGTATCGCTTGCGACGAAGGATACCACGGAAGGAACCCTCGGACCTTCCTGGGAAGGACCTTATGAAGTCATCGGTATCCTTCGCTCGGGAACCTACCGATTGAGAGGCTCCAACGGCAAGGCCCTCGGCCATCCTTGGAACGTAGAACATCTCAAATACTACTACAAGTGACCTAGCCTACGGCAGGTTGGAACTGTAATTACTCAATGTATTTGTTCTACTGGAATTAATAGAAAGCCCTCGGCACTATTACTTTAGCCTCCCTTTAATTATCAAATTGGCCTACGGCAGTTAAATGTTAACATCCTACGGCATTCCACATTAGCCTACGGCAATAAGCGATTGCCAAGATTTTACCCTACTGATCCCGCCGGGACTTATGAAAATTTGAATTTGACGCCCTATCGGCAATTTGCAGATATCAAGTACTCAAACCTAGCAATTAGCCTACGACGATTGGCAATTAAAATTCAACACTTGGGTAAGAATGCCCTCAGCATCAAGATTAAAAGTGCTCAACACTTGGACATTTGAAAATTGAATAAAAATTAAAACTTAAATTAAAAGATGCCCTCGGCATCAGCGTGTTCGGTGCAAATAAAATAAAAACTAAACTATTACAAGTTAAAAGGAGCCCTCGGCATCAAGCTTCATCAGCGGCGGCAGCCTCGGCAGATCCGGAGCCTTCGGCAGCATCCTCCCCCTCATACTCTTCGATCATTTCCTCGGTCATCCCTTCTGGTAGGGGAGGAGGGTTGGCAATGAAGTTCAGGTTCAGTTTCCGCCCAGGGTTGTACCGCTTGAAACGATACAATAGGTCCGCCATCTCCGAGCCCACCTCCTTATCCAGAAGGATAGAGAACTCGGTCGACGAACGGTACCCCTGGACGGTTGACTGAACCACAGCCTCGATCTCCGCCTGCGTCGATTCCTCCAGGGCCGCCTGCGTCGCTGCTTTCGCCCGCTCCGACTCCTCCAAAGCCGCCTGCACCACGTCTTTGGAAGCCTCGGCATCCTTCGTTGCCTCCAGCGCCGCCTCCAAGAGCCCTTCATCTCCTCTACCTGCCGTTCGGCAGCGTCTTTCTCCTTAACCAGGAGGGCGTGCTCTTGGAGCGCTTTGCCAGCCTTGGCAACCTTGGACCTGCCGTCCTCGTACGCCTTCTTGGCGCGCTCGGCAGCTGTGATGGCCCGCTTGACGCAGAGCCACATATCCATGGATGCCTGCACAAAACAGAAGTCAGAAGCATACCCCACTCGAACATAAAGAGAAAAACGACGAGGAGGAGAAAATCTTACCGCATCCTGAAGCCGGAAGGCGCGCCCAGCCTCCTCCCGAAGAAACTTCTTCGGCAGTTCGTCGATCTCCGGCAGCTCCATCTGAGAGCCGAGGATCATATGGTTGACGAACTGGACGGTTTTCACCGGGCAGGCGATGGTGACAGCCTCGGAAGGA
The DNA here is from genome assembly GCF_902201215.1 of Prunus dulcis. NCBI lineage: Eukaryota > Viridiplantae > Streptophyta > Magnoliopsida > Rosales > Rosaceae > Prunus > Prunus dulcis. Next base: position 2,631,598 of record NC_047655.1, on the reverse strand, counting down.
CCATCCTCGTCCTCCGCCGCAAGGACGGCCCTGGGAATCTCCGGTCGGCGAGGGCGCTTGGGGACCGGCTCAGCTTCCAGATCGACCGTCTCCGGTCGCTTGCCGGCAGCCTCGGGATCCCGGTGCCTCGGCGCAGCGGCTTCATCGACAGAGCGCCTCGGGACGGCCTCGGTATTAAGCTCCGGAAGGCGATCCGCGAGGGTCTGGTCCTCCGGGTCCGGCACCGGCTGCCGAACGGCAGCTGCCTCGGGCTGCTTTCTTTTCTTCTTGTTCTCGAGGCCCATCATAAGTCGCCTCTTAGAAGACTCATTCATCTTCTTGGCCTCGGTAGCCTTCCTTGCATCCGTCACTGGTCAAAGACAACCTGTTAGTCGGCATGCACAAAAAAAAAAAACAACAACGAAAAAGCAAGTAAACTTACTCTCGGCAGGGTCGACGAGCCCGGCTTTGATTAGATTGCTGGTGAAGAGGAAGCGCGGATACACCCGCTCGGCAGCAGGAACTTTCAGCCTCACCCTGTCGATCTGCCGAATCTCGCTTTGTGTAGGAGTCGGCTGCTTGAGTTTGCCTGTCCGAAGAAAGAATCAGTATGCAAATATAAAAAGAAAACAGAAAGACCGCCTACCGATCGGCAACTAGGAACCTTACCGGCGGTTTGGAAAGTTGTGGGCACTGGGAACTGCGGGCGCACTCCCGATGGCGATTCCCAATCCCCAGAGAGTAGCACTCGCCGATTCCTCCACGACTTCTGGGAAGTCGGCACCGAGCTGACGAAGTGACCCAGCTCGGAAGCCTTCAGGCAGTTCGCCTGAACCCAGCCACCATGATCGGCACTCTTCGATTTGGTGATGCTGTAGAGGTAGGAGAATTGCTCGTAGGAAGGCTCCCCCTCCCCGGCAATCCCAAAGGCCGTTATCACCCCCATCAGGGCCACCCAGAAGTTGGGGTTGTATTGGCCCGGGGCATACCCGATCTGGGCAAGGATCCTCTGCACAGCAGGTTGCAACGGCAACCGAACCCCTTGCAGAAGGACGTCAGTGAAGAAGGCCACCTCGCCGTTAGCTGGGTCGCTAAGGGACTCCACCTGGCTCGGGATCCTCATCCTTACCGAATCAGGTATGAAGTATTCGGCCCTGATCTTCTCCAACTCCCGTTCGGTGATCTTGTTGGGCTCTAAGTAGTCGACCCCGAACAGAGCCCTCTGGGGGATACCCACCGGTACCCTAGGCGGCCCTCGGTGGACAATAGTCACCCTCGGTCGAGAGGGGCCGGTAGTACCCTCACTGCGACCGGAGGTAGAGGCCACAGGCTGGTTATCGAACGGCCCGATGCGGGTACCGTCCTTATACACCGCGGCCAAGGGTAGCGGCTGCCCCGTCATATGCCCCTTGCCGATTCCATGGGTGGGAACGGAGTTTACCTCCTCACCGAATAACTCATCATCGGTGTCTTCTCCGCCCTCGGCGCCGAGGCTCACGGCCTCGCTGGACGTATCCCAGCCCGAGGACAACTCCCCGTCGAAAGCGTTGGGCTCACTACGGAACGGTGACTCGCTATCGGACATCTACAAAACGGAGAAAGGGAAACTAAGGCTCGTACCACGCTACCCTACCGATGCCTATATCGCTACCTATGGCCACTAGACTACCGAAGGAATCCTATGTTACGATCGGCAGGTCTACGCCATAAGGAGACATACAACCAAATAAAAAGAGAGTTGAGGGTACAGAACGGCACCTTACCTTGAGAATCGAGAGAAAGTCTGTCTGCCGAATGATGGTCTCGAAAATCGCTTTGGGTGCCGAGAACTCGCGTGGAAATCGCCCTGTTTGCCGTTAACACACTTCAGAAATCGCCTGCACGGAGCTCTCGCGTCAACTCTCAAATACAAAGTGAGCTCTACGCCGGGAGCCATCTCTATTTATAGGGAGATGGCTGCAACGGTACGCCTCGGGAAACCAAACGGCTCATAATTGCAGCCGTCAGACGTCGCTTCGCTGGCCACGTGTCGCCCGGTGGATGGTGATGTCAGCTGCACGCCTGGTACAGAAGACGAAGCGTCTCTGCACGCCGGGTGCAGAAGGCGAAGCGTTTCCACGCGCCGGGCACAGGAAACGAGGCGTCTCTGCCCTCTCCCCTCTGAGCCTTGGCGACCCATCGGGTCTCAGGGGAGCCTTCCACAAATGAACTTGCCGAACGGCAGGGCATCTACGAACCCTCAGGGTAGAACCAAATTCCCTTCCGAAGAACCTTCGGAAGAGAACTTGGGGGACTACTGTTTATACCGTATATTAACGACCAATGACCACCTGACACGTGGACGGAATCGACAACTTGACATCACAGCCCTTCGGCATATTTTGGCGTACTTTTTAAAATTTGATTGGAGCAATTACTGCATGCATAGTGCACGTTGTTGCCTTTGAGAAGTTTATTTGCTTGAGCGTTGTGTTGTGTGTGAAGGTGCAGTAGTACGAGACTCCATAAACCCTACATAAGCTTCACAAACTATATGGGGACAATTTTCTCAGAAATATTACAATTTTGATTAGAATCCCATATAGTAAATGTTAAGGCTGGCATTTTAGATCGCAAAACTGCAAATACCGACGGAGGTTTTACCACATCTAAGCTGACTTATCACGAAAGCCGACCGCAACATGCAGTTTATGGAACTGACTGACCACAATATGCGGTTGCGGATTCCTCATATTCAAATAATGCGGTATATCGCAAACTGCAATATAATTTAATTAATTACTGAAATAAATACATATAATAATTTTATATTAACTAACAAAGGCTAGAACTTCATAATTTAGATGAATCTCTCTCTTCTTCTTTTTTCTTTTTATTCTCTCTCTCTCTCTCTCTCTCTCTCTCTCTCACACATCTTCTTCCTCTCTGTGGGACTCACCTAGGATTTGAATGTATCACCAATGAAGTGTATTCTCCGCCAATATCTTGAAGTTCCCTCTATTGTTTTTTTAAAATTTCAGCCTTGAAGAAATATCATTTGAATATTTAGTGAATTAATATAACTTAATTAGTAAATAATTAAACTTTTATCTAGTAGGAACCTGTGTTTCAATTAGTATTGCAAACTCATTGGTTGTGTTGGTAATTTTGTTAGTGGGTTAGCCAAGATAATCTCTAGCTTGCAATCAACATCGTGCACATCAGCTCTTCGAATGTCAGCACCAGCAAAGTTCGCATCATCTACTTTCATTTCTTGTAAGTTCTCTCCTTCCAAACACACTCCCTCAAATTATGGATTGCGTCAGCTTGGTTGAGGCATCCATATGTCAAGTTGCATCCTCTTAAGGATGCATGACATCAATTCGCACAAGAAAGATCAGCATAACAAAACACCGCTCCCTTAGCATCTGCAGCTGTAAATTTAACATTTTGTAGGTGAGTCTGAGAACGAAACCCTCTTCAAACAAGCATTTCTGAATTTGGATGAAACCAGTTTGGCATTGCCGAAGTCGGCATCAACATCCTTAAAGGTAACTTCCTTCACCAGTGAGCCAAAGAACAGAACATTTTTCAAGCATGCACTTTGAAACTCAAGATTCGATAGGTTGAGGCCACTCAGATTGAGTTTGCTTATATTACATTTTCGTTCCGTAACTAAATGCCACTTGATTATCTCTGGACGAGTCATATCTCTTCGTAGCTCAACGATGGGGCCCAACAACCTCATTGATCAACACAAGGTAAACTTACTGATGCATGATTGGGTTTCCTTAATTTGTTGCAGGTGTTTTTAGGAGAATTGGCTTCAAAAAGAAAAACAATCTAATGTATGAGCATTTGTTATGTTTTTCCAGTTTGGTCTTGTGAGTGGAGTAATATTTTTTATGTACGTTACCATTTGATTAATTTTGATTAATTTTAAAGTTGCATATTTGGAGGAAGAGTGTTAAATTTCCAATCCACTTCCCCTCGAATAAGAAGATTAAGGTGTCCACTTGGGGCCAGCCGACGATTTTATGATCAAGATAAAGTGCGGCTGTCTCCACTTGGTTTTGTTTGGGTTGTAAGTAGAGAACTTTTGTGCACGTTACAATTTTTGATTGATTCTAAACTTGCAGGTTGTCCAACAAAATAAGAATTTCAAAAGGAGTGTGGTGTTAGTGGTAGAAGTATATCATAAGGAGTGTGATGTTATTGGTCGTATAATGAAGGGTCTTTGATGAGATTCATCACCGGAGGAAATTATCCTCATTGCTTGCATGATGCAATTAAGTTTAAAGCTACACATAAAATAAATGAGATAGAATATTTAACGAAGTTCGGCAAGTATGCTTACGTCTCCAGGATGGCAGTAATAACTCTTTCTACTATGTAAAATAATAGGGTTACATGAATAGCTTTATTTCTCAATTCTCTCATATCACTCTTTCTCTCTATTTCTTCCCTTATTTTTCTTTCCTTCTGTGATGGTGTGAAGTTACAAAGCAGGAGGAAGCCTATTTATAGCAGAAGCTTACACAGCTGTGAATATGCAAAGCTGTTTAAGTTTCTTTATACTAATGACATGTTTATTTATTCGTAATTGAATTAGTAAGAGAAATTGAATTGAGGAGAATTAGATTCTAGATCCCTATTAAAGTTGTTTACTAAACCATGTGGATTGAGCAGAGTTAAATTCCGGATTCCTATTGAAGTTGTTTACTAAACCCTATAGAATTGAGGTAGGAATAGTGCTAATTACTAAAATGTCCTTGTTGTTGAGTTAAAGTATATGACAAATTTTAAAATTTTAAAATTGTGTGAGGATATAATGAGTACAAAAGATGAATTCATAATAGGTTAATTCTCCATGAATTAGAATACCACCTCCCCCACCAAAGAATTGAATTCCTCCAAAATTAAGAATTAGATTCCTAATTTTTGTATAGGCCATACTTACTTTTTAATTCCTTAATGTGAAGTGAACACATAAATTCTTATACTTAAAATTTAATTTCTGATTCAAATTCCAATTCCTAATTAATAAACACACCATCTCTATTTAACAATTCCCTTAAGTAAACTCTATATAAGTCCTCTTCATTTTTTTTCAAAAAAAGTCCTCTTCTTTATACTTGACGGATACGATAGGGTTTTTGGTCCTTGGGCTGGCGGTGGCATGTGTTGTAAAGTTCGATTGGTCTTTGTGTCTAATAAATCTTATAAATCTAAAAGTGGACCGGGTTGAGCTATTGGATGTATCCTGGATTTTTTTGGGTTTAGTCTAGTGCATGACATTTGTCCTTATTGATGAATGACCCATTTTAATATGGAGCTTTAGGCATAAGTGTTCCAACAACAGAAAGAGGCATAAGTAAACCTAAACGTGATGTTCGATAAAAATAAAAATAAAAACCTAAATGTGATGGAGGTTTATTTTTTTAGTATAAGAGATAGTCAAAACTCTATAAGGAATGATGGTTTCTCACACACACGCTACTAAGGTACTATGAATGTCTGAACTTGAGACATTGGAAGTTTTGAAGATAAATCATTATCAAAACCGGTTCTTTTAGAGTGGTGATTTCCCCACTCCAATTTTATCCACTTACACTCCACTAGAATGTAAATGAATAAAATTAGAGTGGGGAAATCATTACCCTTCTTTTAATGTCATGATGGGTTACTTGGTGACTATTCTAAATCAATTACAATCAACATATAAGAGGAAACTAAATACAATTATATGACTGTCTATTTTCCAACAAAGAGAAAGATAATTAAAACATAAATCCTAAATAGATAAGTAATTGGCTCCGCTTTTTACTTTGATTGGGATAACAACGAGTTAATGACAAGAAAAGTATAGATTACAATACAAACTTTCCCCCACGTGGGAGAAAAAGAACAAAAAAGAAGAAGAAAATAACAGGACTTCTATCCGATGTCATGTAGAATGGAAAAAACTAAAAAAAGAAAAGAAAAAGACTTCTCTCTAATGTCATATAGGAAGGATCCGGATCATCTGCTTTGATTAAAATCCTTGTATCGTATGTCATGTATAGAACAATAAAAGAGGACGAGCCCACACGACCAATTGGTAATTAACAAAAGAGCTGTTATCGACACCCGTAAAAAGTCATTATACACCACTCAAATTCCTTTGTAAAGATATAATATGATGACTTTTTCCGGCGCCAATAACAATTCTCTTCATAAATATTTAATAGGATTTAAAAGAAAGAAAGAAATCAATCCCCTTGGGATTTTAACAGCTCTTTTCATTCAACTCATGATTTGTATTTCGTTCATGTCTTCCAACCATACTGCTTCCGTTATGAACTTCAGTTATGAGGTTACGTAATGCAACTTACATCATATGAATTGTACTTTCCATGTACAATGAACAAATTGGTAGTTTACATAGAAGAATATGTGGTATCAAAAAAATAAAACCCCCTTGCGAAATTTGAACCCTCAAATGAAGGGCCAGGAAATCTATATATATATATATATATATATATATATATGTATACTTCATCATGAACCTCATTTGGAGGTCAAATTCCAAAATGCATAGGAAAAACTAGTCCGACTGATTAACTTTCTTTTCCTCAGCTTTGCTTGGAGCTTTGATCTTCTCCTTTACAGTGGCAGTCCCGCGTTATGGTTTGACAACGGCACTGTGGCAGAAATTAAAGGCCATTGGTAACCTCATCGAGATTCTCTTTTCTATGTTGATGGACTGATTTCCCGTGATTTAATCTCCTCTCTGCACAAATTCATATGAGACAGATTATGGCATTGAAATTTATTAACATAAGTTACCATGAAAGGAAAATGATAGACTATTATATACAGTCAACTCCACAATCGTATATAGCAGCAAGATTTGTAACTAAAGAGGGGAAGGGGGATTCAGATTACATCCAGTAAGGTCCATATTTTATTGTTTGGCCAATAAAGTAGAAAATGACTGTGAGCAACCAGATGAATATGGATACGAAGCAACTTTGATTCAATCAATCACCTCTTTACTTTCTAGGGAAAAAAGACAGTTTAACAAGACCGGTCTAGGAAGTGGCTAAGACTGTTTATTTTGATAGATTACTGTTTCTGAAACATCTTTAGAATAAATGAAGAGGAAGGTTACTAGTATTGGTGTATCAGGCATCAAATATAGGAGGTGAAACAAGGTATTATATTATATTGAAATAATAATGAAGAATGTTTTGAAAACCTGAGACAGTTCAAGATTGAAGAATAATGAAGAATAGCTACTATTCTTCGCTTTATTTCTTTCGATGGTTCTCTGACGCGCTTAACCACAGGCAACTGCCTGATATCTTTCGCCTCCATTAGTTCCTTGGCCATTGCTAAATCTGTGTCCGGATAACAGGTAAATATACCACGTGCTCGCCCACAATAGCTAATTCCTCGAGTACAAACAGAGGAAACAAGGCATGTATTTGCCTGCAAAGATTTCAATTTCGCATATAATTAGGACATTATGAAACTGTTATAGGAGAAATCACAGCAAACAAATTACGCATAAAGAAACTTATTGTAACATGTACATCAGACAAATTATAATAATAATAAAATAATACATGCTTGAGGGGGTCCAACCCTATCTATGCGTGTGTGTGTGTGTGTGTGAGAGAGAGAGAGGAGAATATAATTATTGTTGATTGAGAAGTAATTAATGGGAACTATAATTTGGGATTAACTATGCATTAACTAAGAACAGAACTTATGGAAAATAAAACATACATCCAAAAATCCACAATCGCTCTTGGATGTATCGCTAGACTTCTTTGATTGAAACCGTCTAACATCACCAAATGTTAATATTCCCTCAAGAAGATCTTCATCATCAACCACCAACACACAATTCTGGTGATTGTCACGCATGCATTTTATTGCCTCTTTCATAGTTACACTCACAGGAACTTTCACATAGTTCTTTGACATGGCCTGTGAAACCTAACATAAGAAGGGATGAACAATTGAGCAAGTCAGGTACAGCGACAGTCAAAAAGTGAAAAGAGATGCTGCAGTTGCAAAAGAAAATGTCAAATTTATCAACAACAATTAAAAATGAGTGTTTGTGTGTGTGTGTGTGAGCGAGTGAGGAGAGCTCTTGATAAACAGCTCAAAACAAAAGGAAGAAATGTGAAACCTTTAGATCTTCCAGAAGCAATTCTTCACTAACTGTTTTGGAGTCAGAAGTGTTTCCTATTACAGAGAGTTCCAAATCATGTCCACTATCAAGTTGTCTCCGCATAACTTCATCTCTCTCTTCAGCGGCCGAAACAACAGAATATACTCTTGCTGAATTCCGTGTATCAGATGGTTCAGTCTCCATTGGCTGGTTTACCACAGAGGGAACCCAAATTGCCAATCCAACAGCTCCCTACTTGCACAAAACAAAATAAACAGTAAGCACTAGCAACCTGTGCACTTAATGACAATGTCCAACCCCATCCCCAAAGAAGAAAGAGTTAAGAAATTATCTCAGCAGAAGAATACCATGAGAGGAAGCAATATCCGGTAATCTTTTGTCAGCTCAAACAGAAGTAGCACTGATGTCAATGGCACCGAACAAACTGAAGCTAGTGTAGCAGCCATTCCAACCTGCCCAAGTTTAAAACTATTTCAGTCATATTTAATGGGCTAAACATATTTTTAAACTTGACCAAGATAGCCGGTAACAAAGAACTGTACCAGCGCATAAGCCTGTGGCTGGGCAACAGCAGCATTTCCTGGAATGGCTGAATTTATCAGTTCTGCAGCTGAACCCCCAAACACAGCACCAACAGCAGCACCAATCATCAAGCTTGGTGCATATAGGCCACCTACAAGCCCAGAACCCTTGCATAAAGCTGTTGCCACAACTTTGGCTGCTGCCAATTGAGTTAACAGCCAGATTCCAGGAGCCGAAGCAATCCTCCCAGTATGCAGGATTTCTTCAACATTTGTGAAACCCCAGTACAGAATTCCAGGATACTTAAGAGCGATTATACCAGCTCCTAAACCACCTAATGCAGGGCAGGCAACAGCAGGAAGGCCAAGTTTTTCCTTGATAAAGTCAAAGAACTTTGTGAACCAAGCAACCAAGCGAGTGAAGGCGACACTTACAGCACCACATAGCATGCCCAATATCAGGTACAGAGGTAGTTCTGCAAGGCAACACCAAAAAGTATTTAAAAAATCTCAAAACAGATGCATCAAAATCATTTATCCACAAAATTTCAAAATCCCTTGCAAGACAGCAATTCACCAGCATAGGAAACTTACATACCAAAGTTGCATTTTGAACAATTCTATGTAATGGAAAAAAGGAACCGCTGAAGTGAAATGGAGGTACAAATAATATGCAAAGTGACTTTCCCCCCATCAACTCCCCAGTAACAGAGCAAACTCCAACAGTGATGTGGATATACACTCAAACGGACCACTTAGGTATAGTTATTTGAGAAAAATATACACATGCATGTCATGCACGCACAAACAAAATCAGATACTGCACATACATATATATCTAAATAAACTGAAAAAAAAAAAAAGTATAGTGCACATATGCATATAAAATAAATGAATATTCAACAATAAATTTACTGAAGAAAATGAGAAAAAACAAAAACTTTTTGAAAAAAGAAAGAAAGAAAGAAAGGGAGGGAAATATTAAGTACCAGCTGCAGATTTCAAATCGTATGCAGGCACAGTAAAGGCTGATTGAGTCCCAAGTAAAACATTAGATACGGTGGATGATATAACAGAAGCCAATATAATCATTGCAGTTGTAAATGGAGGTGAATTTTCTGCTCGAAGAGGCCTTAACACGGTTTCAATAGCAAAGAAGCAACCAGCAACTGCTGCATTAAACCCTGGAGAGAAAAAATCCTAAAAGATTATAAAATGGAGAAACAGAACTGTATAAAGTTGTCTTAAATAAACATCTTTTTACTAGAATGAACAGTACTACGAAACTAGAGCCATGATAAGAGGATCAGGCAAAAGTACATAAAGACTATCTCACTATTCTAATGCCAAACTGATTATTTGTTCATGTTCTTGATTAAGGCACACAAATGACAATAACAATGATAAGAATGAAGAGAAGAGGAGTGCATCTCATATTGAAGGAAAAGTTCCTTTGACATGTTACTCTAACCTGGAAACAAAACTTGAGATAGACAACTTGTATTTTGTGATCTCAAAGACAACTGGATGTTGCAAATTAGATAAGTGAATGAACAAAAGACCAAATAATTACATTCATTAATGAAGTAACAATCTCCCACAGTTCAGTCATAAAGAAATTTATTCTATTTCTTTTAAGAGTAAAATTTAAGTTCATTTTTAAGGCAATACTACATTAAGCTGCTTTTGATAAATGATTGTATCGAATTAGTAGACATAGGAAACAATAAATGAAGCTAACTCATAAAATAAATGCAAACAACTTGTAGACAAGATATTCTGGGTTGTACCTGAAGAAATTCCAGCCGCTGCACCTGCTGCAACAAGGGCAATCTTCCTTTCTCTGTTGTTTTCCATCATTAATGAGAATCCGTTGGCACAAGATTTTCCAATATCTACACTAGGGCCTTCAGGACCCAAAGAACAACCAGTACCTAAAGTGACAGCCGCCTGGACAGCCTTTATTGTGGGAAAAACTCCAGCAAGTAAATCAAAACCCTGTCTTTGAGAGGAACTGGACTGCGTTATCTGGTCCAATATTTCAAGTAAACCGTGCATCATGCCAACAATAACTCCACCCGTGACCGGTATTAAAAGAATTCGATGCCAAGTATCACCCAGTCTCTGCAGACGGAGCCATGCAGCACCATCATTTGGAGTACCAGCCCAGGCCCATTCATGTATAACATGTACCTAGATGAGCACTAAGGTGTCAATGAATGTCAATAGAACAAACTAAACAAGACATTATGTTATAGACTTTACAAGCTAAACAATCAAACCAAGAAGCACGATTTTTAATCTGTTATTGGCACCATTTCCAAATGTAGACCATCTTGGATCACACCAAGTGTCATACAGACACTGCCACAGAAACAAGCAATAAGAAGCACCAGAAATAAAATACACCAGAAATGACACGCATACTGTTACAAACTCTAGAACCCAAACATACATACCAAGAAGCACAACCAATTCTATCTCTTATTTCCAATCATAATAACCAATCCCATCAAAACAATTGACACCATTTCCAAATGCAAACCATCTTTGATCAATCATATTGCAATCTAACAGAAAAATAGCGGTTGCAATGGTAGGCAGCATTGGAAGAAGCATAACAAGTGTCAAACACAGAGAAAGTGATGTAAAACTAAGCACCAAGTTCACATATTTTTCAGCACTATACAAAAATTTTAAGTTTTCCCATGATGGGCAACAACTGGATCTCCAAAACATGAATGGGATTATGCATTGGAGGCTTTTGGAAGATGAAAGCTTACCCCTTTGTTAAAAGCCGCGACAAAGAGACCGGTGGCGAGGCCGAGAAGGCAACCAATGAGAAGCAAAGCCCACTCGGGAGGGGCACTATCGGCAAGCTCATCATTCCCATCCATGCCGGCCAAGGGCTCATGATGCTGCTGATGATTATGATGTTGATGGTGGGGATCTACAGGGGAACGCGGCTCTCTAATCTCTCTGTGATTGTGGTTTTCTCGACCGCGCTTGAAACTGAGCCGGCGACCGGAGAGCCCTCCTGCGCCGTCCAAATGCTTGATCAGCAGATCTTTGAAGCCTCCGATGCCTCCTCTTCTACTGGTCGGACTGATACTGTTCTTTCTGCTGCTCATTCCATCTTGAGCTTCCAAGTCACTGCCGTTCTCTGCAGAAGCGCCACCATTTTCGTCTTTGTTAATGTCGTTTGAGGATCTCAGGAGAAGAGCCTCGTCCTCTCCTGACATCTTAGCGCGCAAACCCAAAACCCCAATTCTCTCTCTCTCTATTTAACCATATAAAATCAACAGTTGTTTCTTCATCATCATCATCTTCTTCTTCTTCTGTTCTTTATTCACTGTAAGATCATACGCATTCTGTGTTCTGTATGCTTCAATACCTTCCAATGTCGTTTTTACCTTCTCCTGTGATCAATTTCTTTTGGCTTAAATGCAGTTTTACCCCCGAACTATAACATAATTGTCAATTTGCATACTTGATTATTTTTTCGGTAAATTAAGTGTATGAATTTGTTAACAATAGTCGAGTCGGTCCCTATGGTCAGATTTGGACTGATTTCATCCATTTCTCTGTTACTCTCTTCCCACGTGATGTGCACGCGATCCTTAGCAAAATCGCCACTTCACCCTTCACTTCGACTAAATCCTCTCCCCCACCCTAGAAGAAGGTTCTATGTTTGTGGCACACAAGAGGTGAGTTTTATGATGCTTTTGCTTATTTAAAATTTTTTTTATATCCGATTCCATGAGTGATGTAGAGAGGTCGACGGTGTGATTTTAGAAGTGGGCGGACCCAGAAATGTGCGATTGTTCGAATCAGATCATTCCCGGGCTGTTAAGGCGTATTAGAACCATGGAAGAGGAATTTCAGTTGCAGAGAGCTAAAGTAATGAAGATTAGGTTTTGGTTTGGCAGCTACTTTGTGATGATAATTTTGGACCTTTTTGTGTTATTGAAACCAAATTCATGGATGGGAAACATCTGAAATTGGAATTAATGTGATGAAAGGGTTTGATGGCATGTATTTTGTGGTTTTGGGTTTTGGGTAATATTTGTTAGTAGTGTTGTTGGGTTTTTGTATCTGTTTTTTGACGCCATTCTCTGTATATATATATATATATATATATATATATATATAGCTCTGAATGAAGTGGTGCAATTCGTAACAATTTGATGTACTCATAGCAATTGGGCATGAACATATCTGACCATTTGGATATCACACTTTTAATGCAAAACTTCACCATATTGGTGCAATTGAAAAGACAAAGTATAAACAGGATTTAAAGAAACCAAACCTTTATTTGAAAAGAAGTATTGAGTTTGCATTTAACACTTTGAAGTACAAAAGTGCATATCATATCATTGGTGCTAAACCATAGCACAATTACAAAAGACTTGCTAAATACCACAAGTGCAGAGCATTACAAAGAACTGGTTAAAAACCACAAGTGTATAGCATTACAAAAGACTTACCAAAACAAACAAGTTCAAAATTACAAAAGTCTTACCAAAACAAACAAGAGCATTGCAAAGAATTGGTTAAAAACCACAAGTGCACAGCATTACAAAAGACTTACCAAAACAAACTAGTTCACAATTACAGAAGTCTTGCCAAAACAAACAAGTTCACAATTACAAGGCAGTTGCATTATCAAACAATTTCACCATTATAACGTCATTGTCATGGCCTTACTTTGCATGTGATTTGAACTTTGGGGATTGACAGATAACCACTGGCTAATTTGAAACGCGCAAAGTTGATCTTAAGATTGGATGATGTTGATCTTACAAATGCAAATGTGTTCCTTGTCACGAACACATTGCACTCGTGATAGGAACATTGGCACCACATTACTTCAGCATTTTGCACTCGTGATAGGAACATTGGCACCACATTACTTCAGCATTTTTTATATAGAAATAATTGGAGTGTCGATTGTTGGTGCTTCTGTTAATGGCTATACATGTCCAAGCCCTAATTATACATGTGAAAGCTCAAAGTGGGAGTGACGATTGTGGAAATTTTATACTAAGAGCATCTCCAACCGAAATGCCAATTCCAACATGGCAAGTTTTAACCCAAAAAAAAGACATTTTAAGCCTTCCAACCGTGATGCCAAATCCTAGTTGGATTGACGTCCTTCACTTTTGCTGTCAAAATTGACGCCAACATGTTGAGACGTCTTGTTGTTTTTTATTATTATTTTAATGCTGAGCCCACTTCCTTCTCTTCTCTTCCATTCCATGTACAATTCTTAACCCTATTTAATATTTTACTCTTAAATACCGAGCCCACCTGCCTTTAAAAATAATAAAATAAAATGTATATTTGACATCTTGGTTGGATAAAAAGTTTTACAATATGTCAAATTGCCACATAAGCCATTTGATGTTTGTTGTTTGACATCTCACTCAGAGATGCTCTAATGATATTATTCGCTTTCAATACACAAGAAGAGCGAGCGATGATTTTACATGTTTCCTCTATTTCAACACACGAAAAAATTTCTTCCTAAAGCCCCAATGCCACATAAATCTTTCCTCACTCCACTTATCTTCATGTATAAGAAACAAAAATTATAACAAGTACGATAGAATTCAACTAAAACGACCTTTCTTTTCTTAATTATTTGCTTTTCTTGTTCACTGTCTATGGTCAATCGACCAACAATTGCTACTTTAGCTTTTGTATTTTTTTCTAAAAATAAAAATAATTGGAACAATATTCAATTGTTTTTTAATTTATTTATCAAAGAACCACATTCAATTCTGTGTTTAAAATGAATATCGAGATTTGAGATATGGGGTTTAAAATGACATGTTATAATTTATTTAGTGACATATGTTAATTATTTGAAAGGGTGGAAGCTATAAATCTGGAAAGTCGTATTTATTGTAATTAGGTTACTTGCTCCTTACACATGTAAGTTGTTATATATACCTCCCTTAAGAGCAGAATAAAATTATCTCTGAAAATCCTAAATACCAAAATCTTTCGTTTCAACGCAATGGCAATGGAGCTGAAGAAATCTTCTGTAATTCGCCTCAATGTGGGAGGAAACAAATTTTGCACAAGTGTTGATACTCTAACTCAGCGTGAGCCTAACTCAATGCTTGCTGCAATCTTTAGTGGACGCCATAATATTGCGTGTGAAGAAGACTGTGAAAAGGGGTATGTTTTTATTGACAGGGATGGCACACATTTTCGGCACATCTTTAACTGGTTAAGGGATGCTACTGTTCCTTTGTTAGAAGAGCGTTGTAAATATTCAGAGCTTTTGAGAGAGGCAGAATATTTTCAACTAGTTGGTCGCAGATTTTACGCGCAGGGATATCATCAACTTTATACTATCTAATGCTACAATGAAGTTTAGAGGTTTCAATCTCTCTGGCCTTGATCTTTCGAAACTAGACTTGACGAAGATAGATTTCAGTTATGCATGTCTGAGAAATGTGTGTTTCTCAGGTTGTGATCTTACACGCGTAAAATTTAATTATGTGGATGCCGAGGGTGCCATCTTTAACAATGCTACTACTTGACAAGTACTGAATTTGTAGGAGCAAATCTCCGTGACGCTTCGTTTGTTGATGCCAAGCTTCGCTTTACAAAGATAAAAAGTGCATGCTTGGTAAATTGTAGCTTTTTGAGAGCAATCTTGTATAATGCACACCTTTATGACGCTGATCTTACAAATGCAAATTTTGAGGCGGCTAGTCTGGAATGTGCAGCCTTGAAAAATCTCAAGGCCACGAATACTGCAAATTTTACGGATGCATATCTTATAAGTTCTGGCGTACAAGATGTGAATTTGCAACATTTGGTGGGTGCAAAGCTTGGCGTTGTTACTGCCTGCGGTAATGGGTTTATATGTAAGAAACCAGACGAAATTCGTTGAGACATCAATTTTTGCTGGCATTAATTCGTTGATAATATTTGTGCACATGTGATACTGGCCAGACATATTGCCCTACTTTTTGCAATATTTCTAACTTCGTTGAGCTTCTCTCATGTTTTTTTTTCATGTAATATATCTAATTTTCGTAATCTCTCTTTCCCCTCAATGAAATTTAGTTTGACAAATTTTGTTGTCGCATATAAAATATATCTACATGTAACTTCAAGTGAGAATGTTCGAGAACAATATAGGTAGAATTTTCTGATCGTATTCTTCTCCACAGAGGAATCCTATTTACACCATAAACTTTGTATTAACTTTGCTGTTGCTGTTGAATAATATATATATATTCAACAATGCATGTGACAAATGAATTAATCATGCGACAACTGTTGTGCGGAAGCGTCAACCAACTGCGAGTGAAAAATAGGCAGGAGAAAAATTGAACAAAATAATCAACAAGAACAACACCAAGATTTATACTGGTTCGGCAATTGCCTACATCCAGCTTGGAGACGATGGAGTATTCCACTATAATCAATGGAGATATACAATAGTGTTTACCACTCAATTTCCAAAAGACCCAAATACACCCAACCTCACACACTCACAAAGGAAGAGAAAACAATGATACAAAGCAAAGAACAACTAGAGAGAATTTGTTTCTCTCTTTGGCAAAATGCCTTTCTTGCTATTTTTCTCTTCTACTCAACACTTGGTTAGATCCTTGGTTGGATTCTTCAAATGAAACCATTTGCTTCCAATTTATAGCCAACGATGCAAGAGTGTGAATGCAAACTCACACTATTCATATGTTGGCTACCAACCATGGATGGCTACCAAACAATCCACCCATTTTGACCAAGATAGCAAGCCAACATTGATTCACATGGGCAACTCCAAAATTCTTCTACATTTGAGCCAATTTTCAACAATCTCCACCTTGGCTCAAAACCTTGAAGCAACACTCTCAATGGTCGTCTCCCAATCCCCCATGGGGCAATCAACAAACTTTACAAATGCCAATTAAGTCTAAGCAGTGCTTAAACTTGAGCAACGAAACTGGCTTTGTCAACATATCCGCCGGATTGTCAGGCTTTGTACACACCATAGCATACATCAAACTACCAACAGCACTTGCATATGGAATTTGAGCCATGTAATGACTCTCTTCACCAGTTTTAGGAGACATAGAAGCACTAAGTTTGAAATGAGGGGCAAGAGGTGTACTAACCGTTTTTGAATTTTCATTCATCCCGAAACGCTGTAGTACCTTCTTCAAATACTGCTTTTGACACAGACTAATCTTGCCCTTCGCTCTATCTCTTTCAATTTCCATACCCAATATCTTCCGAGCTTCTCCTAAGTCCTTCATCTCAAATTCATTACTCAGTTGAGTCTTCAACCTTTCAATCTCCACTTTGCTTTTACATGCTATAAGCATATCATCAACATATAAAAGCAGATAGATGAAGGTTCCATCTTGTAGCTTGTGAAAGTATACACAATGGTCATAATGACTTCTTGTGTACTTCTGCCCGATCATAAACCGATCAAATCGCTTATACCATTGTCTTGGAGACTGCTTCAAGCCGTACAATGATTTTTGCAATTTGCAAACCCAATTTTCTTTTCCAGCAACCTTAAAACCTTCTGGCTGAGACATATAAATTTCTTCCTCCAAATCACCATGTAAGAATGCAGTCTTGACATCAAGTTGAGCCAACTCAAGGTCAAACCGTGCAACCAAAGCCAACAAAATACGAATAGAGGAATGTTTTACTACAGGAGAAAATACCTCATTGTAGTCAATGCCTTCCTTCTGAGCATATCCTTTAGCTACTAATCCGGCTTTGAATCTCACATTGTCCTTTCCCAAAGATTCCATCTTCTTGGCATAAACCCATTTGCAACCAATTGCTTTCTTCCCCTTTGGTAACTGAACCAGCTCCCAAGTCTCATTTTTATGAAGAGACTTCATCTCCTCATCCATAGATTTCTTCCACTCCACGCTCTCTGAACTTTTGACAGCTTCTTTGTAGG